>NC_030417.2:17079646-17257146 GCF_001660625.3 Ictalurus punctatus | reverse complement strand
GAAATTATAAAAAAATTACCATAGGAAACAATTCAAGATTGTCATAACCGGCAAAACTTCAAGCCAGGAACCCCCATACACATTTCTGAACTTTCCACCAACAAACTCTAGTATATTTCAGATTAATAATATTGATATGTTACGGAAAAGATCTAACCGTTTCATATTTCCTTATCACAGTATACATCATGCTTGTGTATTGCCTCATTGACAGGTTAACCAATTTTTTAAGTGGATCGACTCTGTGTTGGACTGATCTGTTGCTGGTTTGCAGGTTGGTACGTGGTGTGGCAGCTCTTCCTTTCCAAGTTTAAGTTCCTGCGAGAGCTGGTCGGGGACACGGGCTCGCCACAGGCCGAAACGGAACCCTCGGAATCGGACAGCGAACGCAGTTCCCCTCCGACGCCCCGCCATCGAACCAAACCCGCACGCCAAAGAGTCGCTTTTCCAAGCAGCACTACGTAAATTTCAAGAAAGCACCGTCAAGCTCCAAAATGAAATTTAAGAAGCTTGCCCCTTTTAGACCTTGCCAAAAATAAAGAAAGGGTTGCCAAGCAGAATTAAAATGCTTAATATCGATGTGTATAATCGTAGTCTATACAGCATTTTCCTTGACTAAAATGACAGCTTCTCTTCTCACTCCCTGCCTTCACCTCTTCCTCTCCTGTCTTTAGTTTTATTCCATTGTCAGAAAGGCACTGTGTTTATCCTCTTGGTGATCAGTTAAAGGCGAGTTCTTCTTCGCCGATCACCTCCAGAACCTTACAGTTATATTGTGATCAAACCCTCCAACTGTTTTGTGATCTGAAAAATGTTTTGACAAAAAGACAAAGCAGACAGTTGGAAGACAGTTAAACTACGATTTTTCTGTTTTCCTGAAGCGGCTCTGACAGGCCCACTATGCCCCAGATTGAGTGAGTTGCCATCATGCTGCTAACCATTTCATTCATGTTACCGCATACAGGCTGCTAGGTGAGAGGGAACCGTAAAAGGAGACCTAAACAATGCTCTGAAAGCTAAACATGTGACGCAAACTGACCAAACAGTCTTAACTTTATTTACGCTCAACACTTTTTGATGTCTGACGTGCAATGCGAAGAGGAACGTACTAATCAGCTAGCAGAATATAGGTCCCTCAACTGTTTTCTTTAACCATGCTAAAGATTAAACTTAACAATCAGATCTGTTACTAGTCGACTCCGCTCCTTCTGAGCTCCAGAAGATCCAACCCAATTGAAAAAGCGAAAAGCAGCAAGGAATCTGTTAAAATTTTATGTTTAAGATCATTTCCGTTATGACAGCAGCTGTATTTTTTCCTTCACAATAAAAGTATTGGATAAAAACTTCGGTTACACTACAGGTGTGTGTGTGTGTATGTCTATAAATTGTGACGAGTGTACATATGTGAATGACATTCTTTTCACCTGGATTCTGTGTTTAATGTATTCTGGATGGTAGACTTGAGTAATGGGCAATAGCCAGGACTCAATATGGGCTGACTGATGTAGTATATTGAGTCATTTATTAGCAA
Organism: Ictalurus punctatus; assembly: GCF_001660625.3. NCBI lineage: Eukaryota > Metazoa > Chordata > Actinopteri > Siluriformes > Ictaluridae > Ictalurus > Ictalurus punctatus. The sequence continues at coordinate 17,255,615 of NC_030417.2, read as the reverse complement.
GAATTTTCGCAATAGGGAAAAGGAAATCAAAACAAAAACTTTGATATGGTGTTCAAATCACCACTTTATATTAATTCTGCTTATCATTGCTATGGTAACAGCCCATTCATGAGGACTTGTATGGACACTGCTTAGCCAAAAAAAGGTCGCTGTTTGGATTTAAATAAGCAAATAATTAGGAGCCTATGATTGGATTATTGTGGCAGTTATTAATGTTTCAGGTGGTAACAATTCTTTTAACCCTAACTGATGCAGTGTGTAGCTTCTCATTTCTTAAACAACCATGTTGGAAGATGCATCCCATAGTCATGGAAAAGAGGTTATTGTGTTTATTGTGGGAAATTTTTTTTTGAATGATCATGATTTGAGATCTTTCAAAACGCTTGGTGAAGTCGCCATAAAAATTGACAGTAGAACTCACGGCTATGTTTAATAGTGAAAGTAAGAGCATTTCCATACATACAATTTGACACAGAACTTACAGGATTGGGACTGAACAACTGTGTGACTCCAAGAAAGCCACTTGATTGTGAGGCTAATCAGGAAAAAAAAAAAAAAAAAACTTCAATTTGCTAGGGAGCATAAAGCTTTCACTGTGGTGAAATGGAAAAGGTCATGTGGTCTGATGAGCCCAGATGTACCATATTCCAAAATGATGGGTGCATCAGTGTAAGAAGGGAAGCACATGAAGCGATGCACCCATCATATATAGTGCCTACTGTACAAGGCTCTGGAGACAGTGTTTTGATCTGGGGTTGCTTTAATTGGGCAGGTCTAGGCTCAGCAACATTATGTGGCAATAAAATGAAGTCAGCTGAATAACTGAATTTACTGAATGACCAGGTTATCCCATCGATTTTTTTCTTCCCTGATAGTACAGGCATAATTTCAGGATGAAAATGCCAAGATTCATCTGGCTTGAATTGTAAAAGAGTGGTTCAGGGAGCATGAGGAATCATTTTCACACATGAACTGACCACCACAGAGGTCAACAATTGGAGAGGTGAACTAATCATTTTTGTTTCCAGGGAACAGACGTGACAAATGTGACGCGACGAAAGAATGACTCGGATTGGGAGGTGAGGTGAACTAACAGATTGTATGGCCTGAAGACCAGCTAAGCTATTAATGAATCATTTCTGTTTCTCACAATACGGCCTTGGTTGCATTAGCCTAGAGTTTATTTTTAATTCCAAATGTGATCAACGTTTGCGTAAGTACTAGATGTGTTGAGGAATTTAACATGTAACATTTTAATTATATTCTGCTGAAAATGAACGAAATGACTGAAAAAAAGATTCATTCATTTTGCTGAACAAGATTCTAAGATCCGAGTCAGTAAAATGATCCGAACTTCCCATCACTAGTATTCAGTTACTGTTGAAGTGCTGCTGAATTTGTTAAAACTCGTCATCAAACATGCCCGTTTTACCCTAAAACGAAGTCTAAAGAAGCCACTAGATGGCGATATAAACCAGACAGTGTTTCAGAAGAGTGCTAGTTCTACTGAGGGCTAGTGGAGATAAAGTGGTGGAGGTAATGGATGTATTTCAGAAATCATAAAGAACACATAAAAGTGATGGGTCACTTACATAAAAGAGCTTGAAAAATTAAGATATTTTAAATATTTCCAGTTTGTAAATGGCAACTCAGTGCGTGTGTGTGTGTGTGTGTGTGTGTGTGTGTGCGTGTGTGTGTGTGTTTTCACCCTTTCAGTCATAACTGGAGGCTTAGAGAGAATTGCAGGAAGCCTGTGTTTCTTTAGCATGGCCATTTCCTCCCCTCACTGTCTCACCCACCCGAAGGTGTGTATTAATGTGTGTGGGTGTGTTTATCTTTTGTCTTTATTGGCAGGATGTGTATGTGGGTCAGTTTCACTTCAGCTTTAATCACGAGACTGTGTGTGTTTGGGGTTACTCACTGATATGGTTCACTGTTTATAATAACAACATTTACAGGTAAGACTAAGAGGCAGTACCTCTGTGAGGCTGACCATTTTTTCTATAGTAGGCTCTAAATAAACAATTCAATGAAATATCAACAGCCTCCAACGATCCGCTTACCGTAAATCGAGTCGACCAGCCAAAACATGTCGGTGATGACAGTGTAGTGGAGTGCTGTAATGTTTTGGTGGCAGGTATCTTGGACAAGTGTATTGCAATTTTGTATTCTTGTAACATACGGTTTGTGGACCCAGAATAATAGACAGAATTAAAGACACTATCACAAAAGACTATTTATTGTGCTACCCTATATAACAAGTTAAGAGCAAGTTAAGATTGTCTTGGGTTTTGTTTTGCCTACTTACCTTGCCTATCTAGCTTTATTTTAGCTGTATTTGAATTTACTTTTAGTCTAAACTAAATTTGGACTACTGGGATTAAAACTTTAAAATCGACTTACACGTTGAGCTGGGGATGCTTGACGTGACAGAGCTGGTGACTCTGGAGTGGACTTGGATTCTTGAGCTTGGGACTCTGAGTCGACTCGCTATTGACTCGCGACTTAGCTATTGAGCTAGTCACTCTGGACTCTACCTGGACTCTTGAACTGGGGACTGTGGAGTCAACTTGGACTCTTGTGCTGGAGATTCTAGACTTGACTTGGACTCTTGAGGTGGGACTCTGGATTTGACTTGGACTTTTAAACTGGGGGATCTGGACTTTAGAGCTGGAGGCTTTGGACTCATCTTGGAGTTTAGCATGTGGGGCTTTGATTTCAATGTTGCCTATAGAGCTAGGAGCTCAGGTCTCAAATTTGGCTTTACAGCTAAGGACTCTGGACTCAACTTTGGCTCTAGAGCTGGGACTCTGGACTCAACTTTGGCTCTAGAGATCTAGACTTTGGACTTGACTTTAAATCTCAAGTTGGACTCTAGAGAAAATACCCACCTACTCCCACAAACACTCTTGACCAATCCCACCTACTCCTGCACCAAGTTTTACCAATCCCTTTGTGCAGGGCAAGCAGTGCACCGTGTACACAAGACTGACATGTTAATGAACATGGACATGAACATTTCTTTGTTCTGCATGAAAGTAATAACCGACCACTCCCATGAATTTCTTTGTTGTTGATAGGTCCTACAGGATCCCACTTCTGATTCACAGCTCTACTCTAGAGCTCAATAACGAGTAATAATGAGTCATAGCCTATAGTTACTATACCCTATAGTTACTATAGTAACCTATAACCCCATAACCTATAATGTTATGAGCCATAACGTGTACTTATCAAGCTACATCCTGTAGTTGCTGAACCATAACCTGATGTTTTTGAGCCAACACATTTAGTTACTGGGCTGTGACATGTAGCTACTCAGCCATAACGTGTAATTAGTGAGCTATAACCGGTGGTAAATCAGCCATAAGATATAGTTGCTGAGCTTAAACATCTATTACCTGTGTAATTTAGCTCTAATATAAGCCATAACCTGTGATGCTTAAAGAGTTTAATGAAAAAATAATCTAGCATTGCATCTAGAGTAATTAATTCTACCAATGTGTGTGCGTGAAAGAGGAAATACATGTTGAGGAGTGTAAATGCTGCTTTGTGAAGTGCTGGTTACTTTGGCAAAAATTTCTGTGTGAGTGCGTCTGTGTGCGTGCGTGTGTCTGTGTGCATGCTAATGACGGGTGCAGCTGTACCCCCTGCTGATTTGAATCCGTATTCACATTAAGCAGTGCCAGATAAGGCCGGCGTTTCCTTCTACAGCATGCTCAGTATTCCATGTGCTGGCTCGGGATTAACGTCGCATTTCTAGAAAAATCCTTCAGGTGCCACAGCTCTCTCACACAGAAGTGGGGAAGTGTGTGTATTCAAATCTGCTTCCTTACATACTGTATTAATTATACTGTAGCCCATGTGTGTGTCTCCTTCAGTAAGTCTTAATCGTATAAATATTAATAAAACGCACATCTTTCTCATTTACTACCAGTTTTAATTCTGTACTCTGAATCATTATATGTCTGTGATCAGTATGGTAGGTGTATTGAGTTATTTGTTACTGATAAGGACACATTAGAGATTAGTGCTGGTTTGCGTAAGTGAGAAGAAATAAATGTCTGGCAGTTGATGTGATCAGAGAAGTTCACCATGTAATTAAAAGCTATACCAAGCTTCTATGCCTAGACTGAGTTTTTAGCCAGTAACTAGAGTAGTTGTGTTTTGTCAAGGTTCAGTTTCAGATAAGCCTGATTTAACATCTTTTGGTATCTCCTGAAAGACTTTGCATAACAATGGTGTGTGAAGGCACAATATCTCATCTCCTCTAATGTCATCTGAACGACAGTGATTTAGTACAAATGACCACATCCTATGTGTTGTTTATGATTAAAGCCTTATTTGGGCTGGAGTACTTTTACATTGATAGGTGGGGTAATGCCATTTTTCCTGTGCAAAGTCAAGTATCTCTAGGATTTACACCATTGTTTTTTACAATGATTGCACCATGTTTTTATCTTCAAGGTAAATTTACTGTATATCCAGTTAAGCTACTTTAAGAGGTTTTGTTAATCTCTTCAGTATAAAGACACTCCAAGAAGATCTCACTCTTTTCTCCCGCGAAAACCAAACAAAAACCATGTATTAGCCAAATATAAAGTTCCAAACAATAAAATATGGGCGACGTTTAAAACATGGTATTGAAGAAGCGATACCTCTGAGGGGTTTACAGAGATTTTTTTTTTGTTATTTTTGCAGCCAAAAGTGCTTGATTTTTCTGTGGCTTTTTTCAAAATTTGTGATGAAATTTGCAGAGTTTTTTGTGCTTTTTTTTAGAGGAATTGGCAAAATTGCACAAAATAGTTTTGTGCGGTCTTTCGCGGTGATGTTTGTTAGCAAATGACACCTTTTAGCTGTACTCATATTTGACGCACATGAATTGAAAAGGGTGTTGGGTGAATACGAGTTGTGATGACGTCACATGACATGTCTTGGCCCAAATCTGTGGAAAATCAACAGTAATTTTGAACAAATTGCAAGCTCCTCCGAATATTGGTTGCAAAGGATGAACCATCTTCATATCAATCCCCTTTGTTTTGGAATGGAATGTTCAGCAAGCACATAAGGGATTTATAGTCAGGTGTCCACAAACTCATGAACATATCCAAACTGAATCTAGTCCAAGGACAGAGCTGAACAGTCGTGTGTTAAGAGCCTGGATCTATCTGACGTCTTTTTTCACTAGTGAAAAAAATCTTTTACCACTGGCCACCTATTCTGATTATTCTTTTTTCTTTTTTAAATATGGTGACTAAAGCGCATTACTGAATTATAAAAGGGCTTTAAAGTAGCTGAGCTTCGGCAACAACAAAAGCTGTTTTCACTTGGACACATTAATATTACACTGCCGAGTGTTTGTCAAGACCACAAGTCCTACTGCTCTGATGGTGAGATGAGGGAATAGCTGCACGCAAAACACATCACACACATACACAATATTATTAACAATGTTAATTACTTCTCTCGAGCCCTTTAAAATGTGTGTGTGTGTCACAGGAGGAAGCACTGTAAAAGTTTTGGCACCCATATTCAATCCAGCATCAGAAAACACCTTATGCTTCATTAATAAGCAGAATAAATAAACTATTATTCCCATATATAATATGTTCATTTGTTTTTCTTTCTTATTAAATGTGTTACGAAACAGGACTCACACAGGAAATAAGCGCAGGAGTAAAGTCTTTATTTACACTTAAGGCATGAACACTTGTTCAACCTCCCCGTAGGTCTCAAGATGGGTCTCTGAGGTCGCCAGATTGACCTTAGGCGGGGGCCCAGAGGTCACCAGGTTGACCTTGGGCTGGGGCCTTGAGGTCGCTAGGTTGACCTCAGGCCGGGGCTCCGGAGCTGCGGATTCGAGCATGTCCGCCCACTGGTAGAAACAGTGGAAGGGCGGGTCAGACTGGGGCTTTCCATTGACCCGCCACCCCAGCAGATCCAGACCACAAAGATGTCCTGGCCGGTAGAACTCCTCGACAAAAAGTTCCGTGAACTGGGTGAAGTCATGGAGAGCGGGGGACCCAGTACTATTTCCTCCGCCCAGTCCCTGGCCGGGCTGCAAAACTGGGACACCAAGAACCCAATCCACTGGCTCTCAGTAGGCTTGGGATACGCCAGGCTGCAGAAATAAACCTGGCAGCTGCAGAGGAATTCCAGTGGGTACCTCCCCAATCCCGCTGTCGCCAGTGGGAGTTCGGCGGCGAACCTTTGTGGGAACTGCAGGAACTGGAAACGTGGCCAGTAGTCTGAGCGACTCCCAATAAGGTGCCCTCCTGCTACTTCCATGGTTTGGGGGCGGTATTCTGTTATGAAACAGGACTCACACAGGAAGTAAGCGCAGGAGTAAAGTCTTTATTTACACTTAAATCAGGAAACACTCGTTTAACTAAGGCATAAACACTCTTCTAACTAAGGCAAGAACACTCACTTAACTATGGCAGGAACACTCATTTAACTATGACAAGAACACTCATTTAACTATGGCAGGAACACTCATTTAACTAAGGCAGGAACACTCATTTAACTAAGGCATGAACACTCATTTAACTATGGCAGGAACACTCATTTAATTAGTGCATGAACCTAGGAACAGGAAACTCGACAGAGCATGGACACATTACCGCCTGGCACTATTATACATTCTGTCTTTCCTTTAATCCGTCATTACTCTACGCTAATACTGCCCATTGTGCTTAGCAACACGAGGGGTTTAAATAACCAGTCCCAATTACCTTAATTACTGACAGTTGGCAACACTTCACAACACATCCTCACACCTCCGCCAATAACTGAAATGGGCAGGGACAGAACAGGAACCAAAACAGGTGCACATGTCCATTGTAAACACAGTCTTAGCGTCCATGCGCACTTCCAGCACGTGCACGCGCTCTCCACCTGCTAGTGCACATCGTCGCCGCAACCCCCTCTGCTGGCGAGATCGTGACAAAATCCTGAATTTGGTGCTATTAGGTAAGTAGTAAATATAATTTACATGCCTTGAAGTGTTTTATACCTCTTATACCACAGCAGTTTGTCAGCAGTAACAATTTGTAATTCATTAAATGAATTCATTAAAGAAGATAAATCGTACATTGATTTGTCAGTTACTCATCAGATGGTGTAAGCAAGAGATTGCAGCTTAAAGAATAATACGGGGGTATAAAAGGAAGACTGGATGATGGTATAAAGAATGGATTTACTTTCATATGCGTGATGAACCACTTCTGTGGAGTGTGAAATTTTTTGACCTCACAAATAATATGTTATAACAAGAGTGTTATTATGTTTAGATTAGCCCATACAAGTCCCAGTGAATTAGCTGTTACTATAGAAACGCTTTCTGGTTCCTAAGCTCCCTGGTTCCTAAGGTTCTCCAGTTTTCTCCCAAAACAACATATGTTCGATTGAGATAAATTGCTCCTTGGTGTCAATGAGCGTGAGTGTATGTGTGTGATTATCAATTTCAACTAGAAATACTGTCAGAGCTGCTGTTATAGAAAACAGTGCTGGTGGTATTAGCATTATTTATTAACCATTTGGATCTTTTACAGTGGATGACGAGGTTAAGCTTCTGGTCCTTAGAATGTTGCGAGTTCAAATCTTAGGACCGCCAAGCAGCCACCGTTTTATTTGGATAAAAGTATCCACCTTATGAGCAAATGTATCATAAATACAACTTTTGCTTAATGTTCAATGTGTTCACACAGAAACATTCATACTCATTTTAATGCAATTCCAGACATATTTGATGTCTTTCTTGCCTCTGTAGCCAAGGATTTGTACTTTGGCGGCCAAACAAAGGCTCGCTTGTGTGACTCATACACTGTCTACACACTGCTGAATTTACTGCTCTGAATACTGAATGAATGAAAACACTCACACACACAAACACAGAAAAGGAATCATGAGAATACATTTCAATTTATGATAAGCATTTAAACTGACCCTAATTTTTGCCATTTCTTGTACCTCATACATTTCTAATAGATTTGCTTAAACAAATGGAAATTGGAAAAAAAAAACCCCCGATGTGTAATATGAGTTCAGTGAGAAGAAAAGATGAAGAAGTCATCGCTTCTTTCTGTGGGATGAAAAGACACGTCTTTGATCCGTCAAGTATTGAATTTCAAAGCTGTGTTACGAAGTGTTTTACAATTACAGTGGGGGAAATAAGTATTGGACACGTCAACATTTTTTTCAGTAAATATGTTTCCAATGAGGCTATTCATATGAAATTTTCACCAGACATCAGTATTAACTCAAGCAATCTGGAAATATAACGAATTCACAACATTAGAGTCCATAGATGAAGTTATGTGTAATAAAGTGGAACGACACAGGAAAATAGTATTGAACACGTTAAGAAAAAGGAGTTCTCCAAGGCAATGTAAGGCAAGGAACCAGCTGAAGTAATTATACCTCATATCTGTGCAAATTAATATCAGCTGGGTTAGTAAATTGATGGTCTATAAAAAGGCTTTTTGTTACCAAGGTGTCACACAAGAAGCATCTCATGATGGGTAAAAGCAAAGAGCTCTCCCAAGACCTTCACAACCTTATTGTTGCAAAACATATTAATGGAATTGGATACAGACGTATTTCAAAACTTCTGAATCATCCAGTAAGCACCATGGGGGCTGTTATCCACAAGTGGAAACAACATCACTCTGTCATCAACCGGCCACACACAGGAGCTCCTCGCAAGATTTCGGACCAGGGAGTCAGAAGAATAGTCAGAAGACTAGCCCAAGAGCCAAGGCCCACTCAGAAAGAGATCCATAAACACTTGGAGGCAGCAGGTGTCATCGTCACTGAGAAAACATTAGGCAATGCACTCCACCGCCATGGCCTCTATGCATGCTCACACCGCAAGACTCCATTACTAAAGAAAAGGCATGTTGAAGCTTGTTTAAAGTTTGCTACAACTCATTTGGACAAGCCTATGAAATACTGGGAGAGTGTAGTCTGGTCAGACGAGAGTAAAATTGAACTTCTTGGCTGTCATACTACACACCATGTTTGGAGAAGAAATGGCAGTGAACATCACCCTTAAAACATCATACCAACAGTGTTTGGAGGTGGAAGCATCATGGTGTGGGGCTGTTTTTCATCACATGGTATTGGCAGACTTCATATAATTGAAGGAACGATGAATGGAGCCCTTCACCGGAAGATTCTTGAGAAGAATCTGCTGCCATCCACCAGGATGATGAAGATGAGACATGGGTGGACCTTCCAGCAGGACAACGAGACAAAGCATACAGCAAAGGAAACTCTCAATTGGTTTCAGAGAAAAAAAAAAATCAAGTGTTACAATGGCACAGTCAATCACCTGACGTATATCCAATTGAACAAGATTTAAAGACAATATGTTTAGAAGAATGGGCCAAAATCACACCTGAATACTGCGGGCGATTCATTTCGTACAGGAAGCATCTGGAAGCTGTCATTACAAACAAAGGCTTCTCCAGTAAGTATTAAATAAATTTCAGTTAGCGTGTTCAATACTTTTTTCCTGTGTCATTCCTCTTTATTACACGTAACTTTATTTATGGACTTTAATGTTGTGAATTCTTTATATTTCCAGATTTCTTGAGTTAATACGGATATCTGTTGAAAATTTCATGTGAATAGCCTCATTGGAAATATATTTACTGAAAAAAATGTTGTGTTCAACACTTATTTCCCCACTGTATGTACAGGAGTGGAGTTCATTCTGGTATTTCTTTTTTTTTTAGTCAGTACAGAACAAGACTGAAAAAAAAACCCCATGCACAAATAAGCCTTAAATAAAATAAACATATGGAGTAACTTTCCCAGGTTTCTTTAAACAATAAGGCTGATTTCACTCAAAAGCAATGTACATGTAACCCTAAGCATTTTTAAAATTTATTTATAAACGTGCTACCTTTTTTTTTGTCACAGCAGAGTGTCAAAACTTTTCAGAAAAATGCTGAATGAAGTTAAGCCCTTTTTCAGCTGCAGACCAACCAGGTCACAAGCAAGGAAAACAAATGTGGAGGACACAGTTGCTGGTGACAATGGTTGTTTGTTTCTTCCTTTCTTTCCAAGAAACAGTACATTTGTCGCTTTTCTTTCTTACTTACTTTCTTTCTTTATTTCTTTCTTTCTTTCCATGGAAGAGTACATTACACTGTTTTTCTTTTGTTTCATTATAGATTACAATAAACCACTTTTCCTTCTTTCCGTCCTTCCTTCTTTCTTTCTTTCTTTCTTTCTTTCTTTCTTTCTTTTTTTCTTTCTTTCCATGGAAGAGCACATTACATTGTTTTTCTTTCGTTCCATTGTGGATTCCAATAAACCACTTTTCCTTCCTTCCTTCTTTCTTTCTTTCTTTCTTTTTTCTTTCTTTCTATGCAAGAGTACATTTGACTGGTTTTATTTCTTTCTTTAAATGCAAGAGTACAATAAAATTCTTTCTCTTCTTTCTTTTTTCCATGGAAGAGTACATTACATTGTTTTTCTTTTGTTCCATCGTAGATTACAATAAACCACTTTTCTTTCTTTCTTTCTTTCTTTCTTTCTTTCTTTCTTTCTTTCTTTCATTTTCTTTCTATCCAAGGAATAGTACATTTGAAGCTATTCCTTCTTTCTTTTTTCCTTTCCTTTCTTCCATAAAAGAGTATATACAAAGACTACGACGGTAGATCCCTGAAGCACAGTGAGGTAATCCAGCTGAGCACAGTCATCATTAATTGTCGTCGCTTTGATGTGACGCTTGAGAGAGCGAGGATATTCCATTTTACTTGCTTTGATTCCTCGCTCCATGCATCTCATCCTTGCATCCTTCCCTCGCATCCTAAGGGGGTGGAGCTAAGACACAAGGAAGGGAAGCGAGGAAAGGAAATGAGGATTCACAGATAAGAAATGAGAAGCACCCCTGAAAGGAAGTGTTGGTAGTTCTAGAAGTGATCCGGAGATGGGGGACAATTTTTTCGGTGGGAATAGCAAAGTAGATGAATAGAGTAAAATTGTTAATCGTAAAATGAAAAAAAAACCTGTAGATATGAATCGGGAACTGATAGTGAAAGAGAGTGCATACACAGACAAGCAAGGAGTTTTTTTTTTATAGGGAATAGAATATGCTGAGGTTGTTAAAATCACTGTGAAGTGCCTTTAAATGCCTTATTGTGTTGATGTCATTTCCACTGAGGAAACAGGAAGTCGGGACAGGACATATCAAATGGCTCCTCCCCCTTTCAAAATTGTCAATAGCGTTTACTTTACCTCAAAGCTCGTGGTAAGCCGTACTTGACAGTTAGTACCATGGATTTTTTTATAATGTTGGGGTGGGACACTTCCAATTCTAGAGTGCATTTGATTGGACAGAAAATCTGATGAGAAGTGTATTGGTGGCAGAGAGAGACAGAAATTTTGAATGCATATATCTCCTAAATGTGAATTTTGTCACTGTTTTGGAGCATACTAGCTTATAGCTAACCTTATGGCGAACATATTCATTCTAAAAGCCACAATAAACGTATCTAAAATGAATCTGTAGTGCACTGATCAGGTCAGCGTTGCATTATGGGTGTATGATTTATGAGTCTGCATTATTATCTTTGATTAGGAAAGTTGAAGCAGTACAGGCACAATCATTAAGAATATGTTGTGGTGCTTTTATATCCTCTCCAGTATCAGCATTGCAAGTGGAGGTAGGAGAAATGCCACTTGTATAGTCATAGGTTACAACTGACAGTGAAATACTGGGTTACTCTGAAAAGACATTCTGAGGCACACCCTGTTAAGAAGGCACTGAACGAATGCCTTTTATTGTCACTATACACATGTACAATGAAATTAAGAGCCACTCCTTTTTGTTCCGTGCAAACATATACATTCAAACAGATAATACACAGATAAATAAATAAGATAAATAAACAAAATAAATAAACAAGATATACAATATATGCAAGATATATGCACGATAGATAGATATTAGGGTGGATGGCGGAGGTACTATGAAATGCACAGTTTGAGACAATATATCCATATGCTGTGGACTCAGTACATGTGTTTGTTTATCATGGTAATAGCTTTTGGGAAGAAACTATTCTTAAATCTGCTAGTCCTTGTTTTGATGCACCTGTAACGTCTCCCTGAGGGCAACAGATTGAACAGATCAAAGCCAGGGTGAGAACTGTCCTTAATGATAGTTTTTCCTCTGCTGAGGCAATGGGAAGTATAAATATCCATCAGGGAGGGGAGAGGGCAGCCAATGATCTTCTGTGCTGCTCTTACTACCCTCTGAAGCCTCTCCCTGTCTGCTGCGGTGCAGCTACCATACCACACCGTGATACAGTATGTCAGCAAGCTCTCGACGGACGAGCGGTAGAAGATCAGCAGCAGATTGGAGTCCAGATTGTACTTCCTGAGAACCCTCAGGAAGTGTAGTCGCGTTTGAGCCTTCTTGATGACCGCTGTGATGTTGTCCGTCCAGGAGATGTTAGCAGAGATAAGGACGCCAAGAAACCGGACGGTGTGGACCTTCTCTACACACTCCCCATTGATGAAGAGGGGGGCCAGCTCCGTGTTGTGTTTTCTGAAGTCTACAATAAGTTCCTTGGTTTTCTTGGTGTTTAGAGTCAGGTTGTTCTTTGAACACCAGGCTGCCAAGTTTAGGACTTCCTCTCTGTAGGCTGCCTCCTCTCCTTTTGAGATAAGTCCGACCACTGTGGTGTCGTCAGCAAACTTGATAATAATATTATTGTTGTAGACTGGTCTACAGTCATATGTGTAGAGACAGTACAGGAGGGGGCTCAACACACAGCCCTGTGGAGAACCTGTGCTCAACGTGCGAGTGGAGGAGAGGTGGGGCCCGAGTCTCACTGTCTGGAACCGGTTGGTCAGAAAGTCCTTTATCCAGGCACACGTGAGGCGGGGGAGACCAAGGGTGACCAATTTGGTGACGAGAATGTCCGGAATTATTGTATTAAAAGCCGAACTGTAATCCACAAAAAGCATCCGTACGTAGCTCTGTTGCTGCTCAAGATGTCTCAACACGTAGTGAACAGCTACGGCGATAGCATCCTCTGTGGATCTGTTTGCACGATAAGCAAATTGAAAAGGATCGAAATCTGGGGGGAGGTAGTCCTTGATGTGCTGAAGAACCAATCTCTCAAAGCACTTCAAGATAACTGGAGTGAGGGCTACAGGACGATAATCATTCAGGCTAGTGGTGGGCGATTTCTTTGGCACTGGAATGATAGTGGCTGATTTTAGGCAGGACGGGATGGCTGCTTGGGCCAGGGAGAGATTGAAAATTCTGGTAAAGATGTGGGCAAGCTGGTGGGCACATGATCTGAGCACGTTACCAGGTACACCGTCTGGGCCAGCAGCCTTCCTGGGGTTCACTGCCAGAAACATCCGTCTAACATCGTGTTCCCTCACAGTAAGTAGAGTGGTGCAGGAACCAGAAGGGGATGGAGGCAGGGCTGGACTGGTACGGGGGCCAGATGAGGGTGCAGGTGGGGCTGGAGCAGATGAGTGCTGTTGTTGTGATGTTTCAAAGCGAGCGAAGAAGCAATTTAGCTCTTCTGCCAGAATCGCACTCAGGACTCCTGTTGTCGCCTCACGGCCTCTGTAGTTTGTGATGTTCTGTATACCCTGCCACACCTCCCGTTTATTTTTGCTGGACAGGTGGGACTCTATGCTCCTCTTATAGGCCGCCTTAGCTTCCTTAATACCGCCTTTCAGGTTGGCACGGGCAGCTCTGTACAGAGCTCTATTACCAGACCTGAAGGCAGCGTCGCGGGCTTTGAGTAGTGTGCAGACCTGTTTGGTCATCCATGGTTTCTGGTTTTGGAAAACCCGGATGTTTTTTTCCACAGTCACATTTCCGATACAGAACTTGATGTAGTCCAGTACCGTTCCTGTTAATGTTTCTAGATCTTGATGTTCAAACAAATCCCAGTCTGTCTGTTCGAAGCAGTCCTGTAGTTTGCAGAATGCATCATCAGGCCAGGTGGTAACAGTCTTTATAGTGGTCGTGACACTGCGTCTGAGGGGTGTGTAGGCAGGGGAGAGCAGGAGGGAGAGATGGTCTGATTGGCCGAGGTGGGGGAGAGGTATGGCTCTATACGCGTGCTTGATGTTGGAGTAAACATGATCCAAAGTGTTCGCCCCTCTAGTAAAACACTTAACATGTTGATAGAATTTCGGGAGTACAGTCTTCAAGTTCGCCTTATTAAAGTCTCCTGCAATTATGTGAACACCGTCTGGGTAAGCCCTCTGCTGCTCGTTTATGGTGTTCAACAGGAGAGAGAGCGCCGTGTTCACATTGGCATCAGGTGGAATATACACAGCCGTGATAATCACCACTGTAAGCTCTCTCGGTAGAAAAAAGGGCCGACATCTTACGGACATGTACTCGAGGTCAGGGGAACAATGTTTGTCTATCATTGTTCCGTTGTTACACCAATTCTCATGCACATACATACAGAGCCCCCCCCCTCTGCTCTTACCGGAGTCCTCAGTCCTGTCCCAGCGAAGCATAGTACGACCTGCTAGCTGCATGCTAGCATCGGGTATCCTCGGATGAAGCCAGGTTTCAGTAATAATCAAAACACAGCAGTCGCGAACATAGCGATTTCCAGCTAGTTGTAATTCCAAGTTGTCGATTTTATTCACTAGGGATCTGGCATTGGAGAGAAACAGGCTCGGTAAAGGTGGCTTGTGTGGTTGTTTTCTTAGCCTTAGCATAATACCGGACCTGCATCCCCGCTTTTGCTTCCTCTCCCTCCGCCGTCTGCGCCGCCCTGTTAAGAAGGCACTGATGGAGTGTTGAGAATATGGCAGTGGTAATATCAGAAGTTGGATCGACAGCAAATAAAGAAGCTCAGACCTTGGGTCTTAACAAATATGCCTCCCTGGTTATATTTCCCTCACCATGCCTCAAATCAATCTTTATCTATCAGTCCCTGCAAGATTTTGTGATTTTGCGATCACAGAAATCAACGCAGATCTCAGATTTTCCACAGATTTGGGCCAGGACACGTCATGTGATGTCATCACATCACGCATCTTCGATTCACGTGCATTGAACATGTGTACAGCTAAAAGGTCTCATTTACCAACAAACATCACTGTGAAAGACATCACTGTGCAAAACAATTTTGCCAATTCAAGTAATTTCAAGTAGACTCTGTGGTGCTGTTGTTATGGTTACAGTGTGTACGTTGCATGAGATACTTTGCTAGTCGTCTTATTACAGTCTGAAGTTTTCAAGGTATGATGTCCTAGTCTAAAAATATCATGTTTTCACAGTATTAGTCAAACATTTAAAAACACATAAGCTGGTGGTAAAAATGAAAGCAAAAAAAAACAAACAAAACATTACACCTGTTGGTACAATGACGCCAGGTTTCAAACCACAGGCTGAGCTGGACAAACTGGTCATACCGCCATCTATGACAAACTTAGGAACATGTAGGTGGTGTTTTGGAGAAGTCAGCTGTTCAATCTTACACTGTGACTAACTGTGAAACCCTAACAACCCTCATCAGCACAGAAGAATCTCTGGTCAGTGCATTTTTCTTTTCTTTTTTTTGTAGTGGAATCTGTTGATAAAGTGTATGTCCTTGACCATCTTTTCACATGCTCTTGTTTGAATGATGTCATCAGAGGTGCGAGTAACCATGAAAATGAAACTAAAGCAGCTGTAAGAGTGACTCAGCTATTATTAAACCTTGTAGGCAAATCCACATGCAAATGATGATATCCATAGGTCATCTATATCGTACGTACCACTTTTGGCTTTGGAAGTACACTATCGGCATAACAGTTTATAATAGTTTATTATACACAGTGTCTATAAGATTTTTGTTTAAAATGGTCAAAGCACTTCAGCAAAGTCTTTATTTTTTTTAAACAGGCAAGCCAACTTGCAATCCAAAGTCTTTTTGGTTAGCAGGAATATATGTTTTGATCAAAAAGTACTTTACACCTTTTTATTACTTATTACTTATTTATTACTTATTTTATTTGCTCTTTTTTTTTTGTGAGAATGTCATGAAATGTAATGGCTTTAAGGTGAGCATATGGGCCAGCCACTGTGGATATTGTGCATTTTGAGACATACTAAATGTTTAAATACACCTCCTATCTAGCAGATTCATCAGATTCAAACCAAATTTGGTAAGTATGATGTCAAGTTGCCCATGATGTTAAACTGAAAAGGCATTTTTGATATCACAAACAGTGTTGTCATGGCGAGGCGATCGATGAACATGTCATGCTGTGCCAAAAAGTACTTTTAAATGTAAATAATTGGGAATGTGTTTTATCTGAAATGGCTCATTTTATTGTGAGAAAATGAAGAAATCCTGGCTATAGACATAAGCAGCATCCACAAACATAAATGTCATCTTACAATATCACGACCTATGAGGAAGTGTCATCTGACGGGTCCATTTTTTAAATATGAAGTAAACAATTCACTTTCTGGATGGACACAGAAAGTGTTTAAAATACTGTTTCTTAATAGCCCCCCCCCCCCCCCCCCCCCGAACAATTAAATATAATTATTAAATATATAGCTGCAGCTGGACATGTGCAAGCTCTTGTGTATGCTTCACCTTTAAGATATTGTGTTTATAAATGCTTTACAAATCTTTATATTTAACACTACAATTGTAGCAGGTCACGCCAGCATGGGGCGCAAAATCAGTCATCCTATAGCTCTCTATTCATAGTGTAATTCATGTACTTTACTTGGCTGCCATTAAGCTAAACTACTTTAAATCTGCCCATTCTTCTGTCCATTAACACATTCCTGTCTATTCATATACGCTGATTGCCTCGGTTCACCTTAAACAACTTGTAGGAAGTAGGAGAACCTGCCCAGCCCCAGTGCATGCAAATCAGGGTTATTGTTTTGTTGAAAAGGAGAAAAAGCTCAGTAAAAGAGTGGCCAAAAAAAATGAAGAAGTACTGCGTACATTTTTCGATGTAAAAATTATTTCAGAACATGGCTTCCAGCACGGTCACACCGGAGCCACTTGATGTCCTTCAGGAGACCGACGATGACGGTGGAAACGACTTATCGGGTCTCGAGGACGAGGACGACAATGAAGAAATTATGGATCTGGATGAGGATGATTCTGCCGATGAGTAAGTAACTTTGCAACAGTAAATAAGCGAGGACACCACATAGAAGACTCCAGGCTGTACAAAATGCGGTTGTGTTGTGAATGAGGCACATGAGCTGATGGCTCAGAGAAGTGGCAGAGTAATATGTTTACATCAGCCACAAAAAGAATGGAGGAAAAAACCTGATCAGGAAAAAAATTGACATGTAGACATTTGAAAAACAATGAGGTAACTGCACAATCATACACTATGAAAAGGTGTCAAGGTAACAAACCTAGTGCTAGAGGGATTTTATTAGTTGTATTGTGTATTTATGGTGAGCCTCAGCCACACCAGAATACATCAAGTAAATTTTGTTCTCTTGTACAGTAGTCAAAGCGAGGACTATTGTTATAGTTTTAATAAGTACGTCTTGGCTGGAACAAGTGGCAAACAATATTTTCCTCACAAAGGTAAATGTATTCTGTTTGCAGAAGTCAAGATGGTGAGCAGCACACACCACAAGTGAAAAAGCCACACAGGTCTACTCAGTCAAAATCGCTAGCATGGAAGACACCCGAAGACGCAGACGTGGCTCCAGCAGCAATTCGGTTCTGGCCTGCACGGCCTCCCGGGGTGCAACTGAACTCGGCAGACAAGCACACACCTCTGGAGTTGTTCAAACTCTTCTTCTCTGCAGATGCTGTGGCTACCCTGTGTCAGAACACTAATAAACAGGCTGCCAGGAACATTGAACAAGGGTGCAAGTACAAATGGACCGCGTTGACAGTAGATGAGTTCTACAAGTACATTGGACTCATTTATTTCATGGCCCTGATAAAGCTGGACCACATTCGAGATTATTGGCGGCAAAACAACATTTTTTCCATTGCCTTCCCAAGGACAGTGATGACGAGAGACAGATATAGGACTATATCCTGGAACGTGCACATGAGCGATCCGGATGAGGACCAAGAAAACGATATTAGACGGGGAACACCGCAGTACGACCGACTGTTCCGGGTGAAACCGCTCATGGACAGGATTCGGGAGGCCTGCAAAACCTTTTATCATCCACAGAGAAACCTTACCGTGGACGAACGAATGGTGGCAACGAAAGCAAAAACGGGTATGACACAGTACATGAAGAGAAAGCCCACCAAATGGGGCTTCAAGTTGTTTGTAATGGCTGACTCGAGCAATGGATACACAGTCGATTTTGCTGTGTACACAGGAAAGGACAGCTCTTATACAGGACATGGGATTTCATATGACACTGTGATGTCATTTATGGATCATTCCTTCTTGGGTTCTGGGTACCATGTGTACATGGACAATTTCTACACGAGCCCAAAACTATTCAGGGACTTGCACGCTCAGAAATTTGGCGCTTGTGGGACGTACAGGGACAACAAGAAGGCTTGTAAGGACTGCCCGAGTACTACATTAAACGCTCTCAGTAGAACATCATGCAGGGGAGACTTCAGATGGATCAGGGATGGTCCTCTGGTGTTTGTGAAGTGGATGGATGCTCAAGAAGTCTCTGTCTGCTCTACAATCCACTCAGCCTTCAACGGCGAGACGATACAACGGAAGGTGAAGACCACAAAAGGGACCTGGGACACGCAGAAATTTTCATGCCCCACTCCTGTCCTCAAGTACAACGAACACATGGGAGGTGTGGACTTGTCCGACCAACTGATCCAGTACTACACAGCACAGCAGAAGACCATGAAATGGTACCGGAAGCTGTTTTTGCACTTCTTGGACATTGCGGCTACTAATGCATACATCTTACACAAAGAGCTTGCATCCAAACAACTACGTGATGCCTTGACGCACAAAGTGTTCATGGAGGAGCTGACTGCACAGCTGTGCGGCATGTCACAGAAAATCCCTTCAAAACGGGCCAGCTGTGATCATGTACCGGTGCCAGTGGCCAAACTGTCTACAGACGTGAGACAAGTGGCTTCGCAAGGTCGCAGGACTTGCGTCCTCTGCCGATTCCAACGTTCCAAAAAGAGTAACACTCCATGGAAGTGCGGGAAGTGCAACGTTCCTCTTTGCCTGCAGCTGACTAGAAACTGTTTTGAGGAATGGCATAAAAAAAACAATTGCCACCTATAATTGAGTGGTGAATAATTTCATCTTGATTCCTAAACTGGCATAAATTGTTATGCCATTAACTTATACTCATGACCTATTCTACTGTGTGCCACAAAAGTAATACTGGTGTGCACTAGTTTTATTTTTCTTGTGTGGAGATTTGAATATAAATATCTGTTAAAGGTAACATGCATTTGTGTCATGAAAATGAACAATTGAAACAGGATCTTAGTGGAGCCAGAGCATATCTTGGGAACACCGGGTGTGAGGCCAAGGGTACAGCCTGAATGGAACATCATTTTTATCCAAAACAGCTGATAATGACTTGATCATTTGAATTTGTAAGCAATAACAAGTAGTATATTTATTAGTAGTATTTATTTATTTTACAAGGACACTTTTAATAACCTAATATTTCAAGAATATGTCCAAAATGTTTCAGTGTTAAAGGTGCAATAGTCAATATTTTTATTTCTAACTTATACTAACTTCCAGGTTATTTGTACATGATAAAAAGCAATGGGTTAAATCATGGTTTAACAAGATTGCTGAGAAACCCATTTGGACTGGGAAAACTGACCTCCTGTCCGGAATGCTTGGTCTTGTTTGTGTTTGGATGTGCATCCTGTCAGTCATTTTATAGACACTATACAGGTCACCAAAGAGCTTGTGAACATAGGTAAGAATCATTCAAATGTCATGTTCATAAAACCAGTTTGAAATGAATTTTGCTATGTGAAATGGTGCTAGAAGTAGCCATTGGAAGGTGGGTAACTTGCGGCCATGAAGGGATACACATGGTCAGCAACAATAATCAAATAGGCTGTGGTATTCTTGTGATGATTGATTGGTATTAACAGGCCCAAATTACGCCAAGAAAACATTCCCCACACCATTACACTACCTCCACCAGTCTGGAGTGTTGATACAAGGCAGGTTGAGTCCATGGATTCATGCTGTTGGTGCTAAATTCTGACCCTACCATCTATGTGTTGAGCCTGTGCCCACTGCAGCCTCAGCTTTCTGTTACTGACTGACAGAAGTGAAACCCAACGTGGTCTTCTTCTGTTGTAGCCAATCCACCTCAAGGTTTGATGAGTTGTGCATTCTGAGATGCTTTTCTGTTCACCACAATTGTACAGCGTGGTTATCGGAGTTACTGTAGCCTTTGGCAGCTCAAAGCAGTCTGGCCATTATCCTTTGACCTCCCACATCGACAAGACGTTCCTGTCCACAGAACTACCGCTCACTTGATGTTTTTTTCTTCATTACACCACTCTGAGTACAGTCTAGAAACTGTTGTGTGTGAAAATCCCAGATCAATGGTTTCTGAAATACTCAAACAATCCCAGCTGACACCAACAATCATCCCATGGTTAAAATCACAGAGATCACATTTTCCCCCACATTCTGATGGTTGATGTGAACATTACCTGAAGTGGCTAGCCTGTATCAGCATGATTTTATGCATTGCACTGCTGCCACATGATTGGCTGATTATAGTTAATTGCATGAATTTGTAGGTGTACAGCTTTTCTGAATAAAGTGCTCATTGAGTGTATATTTTAAATAAAGTATGAAATGGTTATACACTTGTAGCGCTTGTGCTCTCTTTTAGTTCAAATACTCAGGTTCGGAATTACTTCCTTTCGTCTATACTGGTTGAGGAGAAATCAGTAGGCCATACAAGATTTATAAGCAATTCGTGTGCCATTTTTGCTATAACACTATGTAAAATTATATAGGTTAACTCCACAAAAAAGTCTCTTAAAAACAACTTACTACGAGTATTTAATATATATATATATATATATATATATATATATATATATATATATATATATATATATATATATATATATATATATATATATATATATATATAATGCATTGAATAACGCGTAATCCTAATATAAAAGCTACTTTGTGTTTGGAAGTTGTTCTCCCAAATCAGACACATTCCATACTAATGAATGGACCCCGTCCTGACTACATACACCATATCCATCCGCGCATACCACATAGTTTTCTTCGAAGGAAATGTGGAAAAAATGTCGCGTTTTCATTAATAATAACAAGATATTTATCAATATTTATATTATACGTTGATCATGAAAACAGTCTGATAATTATTCCACGCATGTCGAAAACCCACACACCTCAGGTAGCGGTTTATATTTTGTTAAGCACGCGGTAGGATACATTAACCGCATTCACCGTAATAAGAACTTCCTCTGAGGTGTGCGTTGTGCGTGAAAGCAGTACGCATGCGCAGTATGACTCGGGCAGGGGCGACAGTGACGGGACGCCATTTTGAGGCTCCAGTTTCCAGCTAACATAGCAGCGAGCCGCAGCGGAGAGGAGGCACGAAGAAGAAGAAGAAGAAATTCCCGGTGATCTTGCTGTTTTCATTCCAGTTTTGGATACTGAAAAGGTTGCTCTCACGCCGCTCAAAGAAGAAAGAAAAGGGGGGAAAAACGGGTTATCCGTTTTTTTTGTATCAGGTACGTTTAAAATGTGTGTGAGTTAATAGAAGTTTAGGCGTTTCTTCTGTTTACCATCGAAACGGTTTGACTTTTTCCTCTGACTAGCAAAATGTGTCCATGTCTGTGTAAAGGTCGGGTTGATTTTCTAGCTTATTACTACTTACTAATGATTAACTTTTATATTTTTCCTCATGTTATACATGAGCAACGTCGCAACTGAGCTTGATGAGAACTTGGCTAATTAGCCAACAGTCTCTTCGAAATAATGGCATTTTTCATTGGGAACAGGTTTTTGTATTTTAGATTCACATGCTTTGCACCAAAACTCTACAACTACACGCACGTTTCAGGTGTGAGAGAGCGAGCGCGAGAGAGTCGCTGTTTAGATAGCTACATAATTGTTTTTTTTCCCCCTCTCCCTACCCGTTTTCTGACAAACAGTGCCGGATTGGCTAACAATGCGTACACGTGAACAGTTTGCTAATTAGATATACTCCCTAGCCAATGAGAGAGCACAGGTTTTTTGGATGTGAGCCAATCCTGTGCGACGAGGTGGGATTTCTTTGGAGTATAGGTGTGAACTGATTGCGATTGCTAGCAGTGTTATTTAATAAGCTTACGTTTGATTAGCATGCTAGTTATTATTATTTTTTCCCCTTCTTTTTTTCCCCTCGAGTGTGACCAATTTGTGTATTAAGGTGCGTGTAACTGCACAAACATTGCTAATATTACAATACATTTAAAGATATCATAAGTGTTTTTGGGTTTTTCAGGTTACAATAAGAAGTTTGCTAGCCGTTTAATTACAACCGGTTTATCTTAATGCACAAAATGGAGGACTACTTCAAGCCTTACCACAATTCACACAACTCGCCCACAACAGGACCAACACGCTTATGAAATGTGCCTGAAACCTAAAATATTAAGCGTATTTTGTAATTCTACTTATAAACAGAGGTAAACTACTTACTGTTTAGGGTATAATACATTAAGTAATTAGAGTAATCATTATGTAACTAGTGTAGGACACTCACTCATTCAGCACAAGGTTAATGATTTACGTCTTCAACAGACATTCTTCTATTTGCTAGTATTTTTGTTTCTTCATCAAAAGTTTTGTTAATGTTGTTTATTTGAAACGTGATCACAAAACCCCTGCACCTCAGTGTTTAACCCTCAGTTATGCCCTCGGTGAGCCGACTCCTACATACTTCTGCAACAACGTGGACTGTTTAAACCTGTTAATGAGTGACTTTCAGTCTTTGGGTTAATGAGAAAATAAAGCAGTTGTGATTTGCTGACGTGTTAGCAAGGCAAAGCTGAATAAATGCTTTTAAATGAAAAAACTTTATGGCGCTTTTTCCACCTAGAACAGACCGCCTAGTGGTTTGGTTTATCCCAGAGATGGGCTCAAAAAACGATTGTGAGACATCCAGGGTTGAAAACTTAGCAGTTCAACTTTGATTTGTTTTCTCTGTGGTACTACAGCTCTGTTTTTTTGGTTTAGTTCAGCAAGGGAGGGTGGTGGGAAACGCAGCAACCAGAAATGTGCGAGATGTTTTGATTCGCTTCCTCTGCTCCACACTCGGACGCTGTGAGTGTTGGATCGCTGTGTTCTGATCTACTTATAAGATCTGTGTCAAGCAGAAAACACACCAGGGTTTGAGTCATGTGTGGAAGCAGCTTAGGGATTTGTGTGCTACTTTGGCAAAAATGTTTGTTTAATGTAAATTAATTCCTGAATTTCATGGGAATTCATACAAATGAAGTTTCCTCTGAGTGTGTTTTTTCTGACTCTTTTTATATGAGGACAGCTTACGGCACTCTTTAACTTCCTGAAAAAGACAGCAGTTTTCCTCCACTATAGATTCAGTTTTAGTGTAATCCCTTCTCTAACACAAGCCTTGATTCATCACGAGCTCTTCAGCAACCTTTTCAGGAAGGTGAGGAGGAAACGTGAGTGTTTTGCACAGGAACAGGGGACCAAAGGAGCAGCAGGATTATGAAACTGTTGTAGAGCGCATCTTTGATCTGCCAGACGGAGAGCTGCGTGTCGTCTCGCTAAGGGGGGGGGACCCCAGAAACACTGCATCCGCTTTCCTTTACGCCACTGCACGGAAAATGTAGCTGGAGAACAACATGTTTAGTTGTGCAGTTCGTGAAAAGCGATCCTTTGCTATTGTCATAGTGAAGGAATCCTTTAGTGATAGTGATCGTTATAGTGAAGGAAACCCGTGAAGGAGGCTCAGGCGGTGTACTACGTTTGCTTTGAGGATGCGGCTTTTCTAAATCGCTTCCATGTGGACAACGGCGGTCTGTCTTGGTGCTTGGTTTAAAGATAGGAGCTCTTGTTTAAGGTTTGTTCATCATGCTGTTCACGTCGTCTTTGAAAGGCAGATGTATAATGTAGTAATATTTAATTGTGTGATTAAGGGTTTGATTATCATGTTGTGGCTTCATAGCTCCCTTCCTCTCTGACTCTGAGCGAGTCCTGAGGCAGTCACGGAAACGTTTTCAGTTCAGCATTGAAATGTTTTCTTTTTTTCATTTGGATCTGAGTGATGTTGAATGAACTGCTTACAAAGTGTGTTTTCATAGCCACAGCTGCTCCTGTGTGTACTCGGAGCATTTTTGAACAGGACCACCCCCCCTTCACCCGTTTGAAGGGGGCGGGAAAAGACCGATTTATTAACTTTGGCACGACTTCACAGCGCTACAGTTTCCCTCCTCCTATTAAGAATCTTTCTGTCTGGTTTGGTGTAGGCAGACGTCTGAAGTGCCGTACTGTACCTCCCCGGCAGCCAAACACACAGTGGAATGTCCGACGCTGACTGCAGGATGTTTTCATAAATGTGGGTTCCTGTAATTACCTGTGTGTAAAAGGGGCTCTTTTTCTGAGTAGGAGCTTCAGTTGAGCTGCATGATTTTTTTGTTTTTTTAAAGCCTGAGTAAGGGTGTGAATTGCTGTATTTTAAGCTCCTCTCAAATGTTAACATGGCTAATATGCATGAAAAACCTGATGGTGTGTATATAAAAATGCAAAGACCTAATGTGAAGCATTTTTTCCTTAATTCCTCAAGACCAAACCAACACTGAAGGCTTTTTGCATTGACCAAGCTCTATGTTGGGATTTCATCATTTTTTAAAAAAATGCAGATTATGATGTTATGGATTTGGGCTTTGAAATTGTTGTGGTGGAAAAAGGTAAACAAACATTCTACAGATGCTTGTTTTTCATTTCAATAGCTCTAGTGCTCAACAGAGATCATTCTCACACCTCAAGTCTGTTGTCTTGACAAAGCGTAACTACAGCAGGTCTTCGGCCAATGTTTCAGCTATTAGCCACAGCTTTCTCTTGGATGTGGTTATTTGAGTCTGGCTTGTGTCCTGATTTTCACTCAGCTGTGTTTTAAATGGAAGCTGATTTGCTCTAAACTGCACAACTTTCAAAGTCCTGTACTCATGCTTTTTTTCTTTTTCTTTTTTTTTTCCTCTCCCCAAACTTTTTACTGTGTGCTCGTTTTTCAAAACTTTGGGGCTCTAGAAAAAGACTCTTAACAAGTCAGAACAATTCTTGTCTAAAATTTGGTATGTTTGATTAATTTGGGACTTTTAGAAGTCGACTAGTTGAGATTTATGCCTTGGAGTGAAAACGGAAGACAGTTGAAGCCAAATTTAATAAGTTAATTTAAGTGCAATGCACATAATGACCACAGCAAGTTTCTAGCAGGTTGAATTTTTGAAGAAGCTGGATGCAGCCATATGATCATACTCTGTTTACAACATGGTATCCAAGCAGTCGACGAGGCACTGGAGTCAAGAAGAAACGCTCTTATTATAGCTCTTATTTCAGAGTGGGGCAAACAAAGTTCATAGAGACAATTTGGGAACACAAAATTGGAAAAGCATCCATTTTTAAGTTTTGAGACTTGGGAAGTGTTTATCGTCTTGTGGAGGGGAACGAACACGCACACAGGACTAAATAGCAGCAGTCAAACACATTTTTTTTCTGGGGGGGCGGATTGTCCTCTATGATGCACGATCGAAGCCGCATGGAAAAATCTCGGTCGAAGAAAAAAAAACGGGTAATTAATTCTGCCTGTAATTTTCTCATTTGGGTATTGAGTGGGGGGGAGCTAATCGCTCCATGTTGAAGTCTCACAGAGGAACCTGTAAAATACAAACTTTCTCCATAACCCCATTTGAACAAAGCTTATGATTCAGATTTGATGATGGTTTTGCCAGACCTGTATGAACATAGTCTCATGTTGCACATACGTGAAAACTCATTATTAAATGTTACGCGGTGTACCGAGCGATACAGGGCACACGACAGTGACTTTGTTTTTCTAGCAGGTCGTGTGTGTTTTCATCCTGTTGTGGTTGCTTTGGTAATACCGTGGAAAAAAAACCCAGCAATACTGAAAAGGATTTGCATGTTAGTCACAGTTTAATTAATCTCTTATCTCTACCTTGGTAGCTCAAGGGGAATTCAAGGTAATGGTGAATTCAAGTAGATTTTGGACTTCGTCCTGTTTATTTTTAATGAAAAGGACTAAATCATCCTCTAACCAAAGCTTTCGCTCACTCTTCAGCCCGAGTCATAGCTCAGGAAGCCATACCTAAAAGTGGTTTCCGTTGTCCTGGATTAGTCCACATCCTCTCTCGTTCTGCAGAAACACTAAGGCAGGTTTGTGGCTGTTGACTAAATTTTTAGTGTTGATTTCAAAGCTCCGGCTAACATGTTTGTACAAGTTCTAGTTTAGTCAGCTTATTGAGAAAGAAAAAAGTGTGAAATATGATTTCGCTGGAACAGCTTTGTTTAAAAACAAGCCAAAGAGATGGAATAAGTGTGCTGTTTATAGTTAATTATGGGTTTTTTTCCCCCATCTTACATAAAAAAAATGTTGTCCTGTTACTACAAGTCTTGTGATCATAGGTCAGTCTTGATTAACAATGCACCCTATTCTGCTTATTTTAAAAGGGAAAAGTGCAGTATTTGTTCAGCTAGTTGGCTTACACAGACACACACATTTTAAAATGTATTTGTAAAAAAAAAAAAAAAAAAAAAATTAGCCCATCTGTCGCACTCCTACTTCCTTCTGTCGTCTTGTTTAAGAACTAGGTGGATTGCAGCCATCTTGGCCAGTTCTAAAAAGTTTTACATTCCAACCTGGTTATTTAAAAAATAAATAGTTGTATACTGGAATAAGCATGGTGTATCCTAGCTAGTTCTGGTGTGTAGACTTTTCTACTGGTGACTAGTTCCTTGACCCACGTTTGAATGAAATTTCTTAGGGTTTTCGATGAAGAGTCAAGTCTGTTGCTGAAATGATATGAAGGTGGCTGCGAGATTACTTTTACAACTTTGACCAAAGTCATTTTGTTTTCTGTGTGTAAAACAAAAAAAAAAGTCCAGCAAACGCATGTCTTTTATGTTGTGGGCTTGCCATGTATTAGTTTTTAGTCCATAAGCATTTAAACGTTTCTGGTAGAAACGAGCATCTGTCTGTCCCAAGGCTGTTAATTTTCAATTAGCTTGTTGATCTCCATCACCTTGTTCTGCACATCTCGATACTCATCAAGTGCTGATGAATGACGTGGACTAACCCCCAGGAATGTTTTTATTGCTAGTGCCAGTATGACTCACACACACACACACACACACACACACACACACACACACACACACAGATATACACACAGCTGCTTGAATGTTGGGAGTTTCCCTGAGAACACACACACAGCTTGAGGCTGTATGACTCGAGACCCCCCACCCCACACACACACACAGAGAGAGACAGCTGTTGTCTGAAAGGAACGGAGTGTTGAATACGGACGATCAGATTTCAGGCAGTTTGTAAGAGCCCGTATCGCATGTCCTCTTTCACAGCTTTGCCAAGTTACACTTTGTGCCTCTGCCTGATTTCTTTCTGTACGCTCACGATCACGTTGCTTTGTTTCTCCCACACAGATTTGGAAGTAGTTCGGACTGACAGCTCGGCATCACGATGGCTACCCAGTGTGAGTACACGTTTTCCACAGTCTTGGAAATTCTTATTATAGCTAGGAAGTAAATGAATGGGTTTGCATGGTAATGAGCGATCTCCAGAAAAGACGGTGCCCTCCCCCTACTACGTACACCCAACGATACCACACGCAGCGACTGAAACCCAGGCAGGATGTGTTTAAACATGTAGAAAGATCTTGAAAAGACTAGAAACTAGTCGTTGCTTACTGTATCTGTAACGCATGTCGTGTCCAGCTATTCAAATTAAAAGATGCATTAGGTTAGATTCTCATCATTTTAAAAATGAGTTAGGGTGGTTTGACATGAATGGGTTTTTTTGAGGCTCCTTGAACCCATCCCCCTTTTCCCACCGATGTTCATAAAGCTCTTCCCCCAGGATCTAAAGTGTTCCATCAAGTAGATTGTCTGCAGAAATGACTCACAGGAAGCTCATCCAAACCCCAACTACAATTCCAGTCTGGGAATACATACAGGATGGAACTTCCAGACTCAGTAGTTTTATTACGTACATAGTGATTGAACTGTAAGAAATAGTAATGCTGGTTAGGGTAGTACAGGTATTTGACAAGCAAGTTTCAGTTTATTAACTGAACTTAAGGCAAATAGTCAAATTTCTTTTATAGGCTTAGTTATGCATTCCTTTAGTCAGGGGGTGGTGACTGTGTCGGCATCTCTGCTTTTTGTGTCTCAGTCGACTCAAGATTAATGATGCTTGATGCTGCAGTCTAGTCATTTTAATGGTGGGTTTTTTTTGTTTTGTTTTTTTTTTGCGCAGATTGCACAGTGTGTTGTCTCTCTCTTCTCACCCTCTCAACCCCCCCACCTTAATTTTTAGTCTAAGAAAATTGTCTTATCTGATTAACATCCATTCTTTGCTGTGGTTGGGGGTGTATAGCTGATCTGATGGAGCTGGACATGGCGATGGAGCAGGACCGGAAGGCTGCGGTGAGCCACTGGCAGCAGCAGTCTTACCTTGACTCTGGTATCCACTCTGGAGCCACCACCACAGCACCGTCCCTCTCTGGCAAGGGGAACCCAGAGGACGAGGAGCTGGACAACCAGGTGCTGTATGAGTGGGAGCAGGGATTCAGTCAGCCCTTTACACCGGAGCAGGTGGCAGGTATGAATTAGTTTCTGTGGTTTAGGTGAGACACCGAAGGCGTTTGTGTCAAATATCCATGGATTGCAGGCCTTAGTGTGATGCTAACACCTGTGTGCTCTTTCCAGACATAGATGGTCAGTACGCCATGACCCGTGCCCAGCGTGTGCGTGCTGCTATGTTCCCTGAGACCCTTGACGAGGGCATGCCGATCCCCACCACCCAGTTTGACTCCGCTAACCCCACCAATGTGCAGCGGCTGGCTGAGCCATCCCAGATGCTCAAACATGCCGTGGTGAACCTCATCAACTACCAGGATGATGCCGAACTTGCCACCAGGGCTATTCCAGAGCTCACCAAGCTCCTCAATGATGAAGACCAGGTGAAGATTGCTTAGTTGTGGTGGTGTTTTTTTGTTGGTATTATTTCTGCTAAAGATGATGTGTGTATGTGTGTGTGTGTTTGTTTGTTTGTTTATTTATTTATTTATTTATATATATTTATTTATTTATTATATAGGGGTAATTTAAAGTAACACTAGGTATATTTAAAAATAAATTGGTTATTTTAAGTTTGACCCAGAAAAATATCTGCGGTCACAGCTTCACAATAAAAATAAAAAGGACATTAAGGACTTCAGGTAAAAATTTTCACAGAACTGGAGCAGCATGTTTCATTTCTTAACCATCTACCGTTTCTCTCTGGAGGTGGTGGTGAACAAGGCGTCCGTCATGGTGCATCAGCTGTCGAAGAAGGAAGCATCGCGGCACGCCATTATGCGCTCCCCTCAGATGGTGTCCGCCATCGTGAGGACCATGCAGAACACGGCTGACGTGGAGACGGCACGCTGCACTGCTGGCACACTGCACAACCTCTCCCACCACCGGGAGGGCCTCCTCGCCATTTTCAAATCTGGCGGCATCCCTGCTCTCGTCAAGATGCTCGGGTAAGAGCAAGACTGAGGAAAGTGGTTTGTAGTGGCTGTGGAATCTCCACATGATCTTGCGTAGTTTATTCAAATATTAGCTTATAATAAGTTTACAAAATAGTCTTAATGGTGTTAACACTACACTCTAAAGCATTTTATTGCTTACGTGCCTTGAACTTGTTGGTATAATAAAATGCGTTAAATATTTATCACATTTTATAGTGTTCAGTTATACAAATGATCACAATTCAATAGATTAACAGCTATTTTTAATTGCTTGAGTAA
This sequence comes from Ictalurus punctatus, assembly GCF_001660625.3. Classification (NCBI taxonomy): domain Eukaryota; kingdom Metazoa; phylum Chordata; class Actinopteri; order Siluriformes; family Ictaluridae; genus Ictalurus; species Ictalurus punctatus. The sequence continues at coordinate 17,225,589 of NC_030417.2, read as the reverse complement.
TGGTCTGTGTGTGTTGGGGGCAGATCTCCAGTCGACAGTGTGCTTTTCTACGCAATCACCACCCTGCACAACCTCCTCCTGCACCAGGAAGGTGCTAAAATGGCCGTCCGCCTGGCTGGTGGCCTGCAGAAGATGGTTGCCCTGCTGAACAAGACCAATGTTAAATTCCTGGCCATCACCACAGACTGTCTACAGATCCTGGCCTACGGCAACCAGGAGAGCAAGGTGAAAAGGGATTCCATAAAAACACGATTGTTTGTGGCTGCTTTGTACTGTCATTGCACCATATCCTGGCCTATTTCGGGTGTCTAAGCAAGCTGCCTTTTTGTTTCTTTTAGTTGATCATCTTGGCTAGCGGCGGCCCTCAGGCTCTGGTCAACATCATGAGGACCTACACATACGAAAAGCTACTGTGGACAACCAGCCGTGTTCTCAAAGTGCTGTCCGTTTGCTCCAGTAACAAACCTGCCATTGTGGAGGCTGGTGCGTTTATACAGACAAACACACACCCGCACACAATGATCAAAGTGTTCAGGTTTTTATTGGCTTTGCCTTGAATGCCCACACAATTGCAAAGTGTCTGTGTTTCGTTAGAAAACGTTTGTTTGTCTGAAATTACTCTACAAATGCAAAGCCTTAAATTTAATATGGAGCGCTTTTTAGGCTGTTTGTTTAAAAAAAAAAAAAAAAAAGCCTGTTTTTTCATTCTTATTAGATCAAGAAATGTACTTGGAAGATGTAATTATCCAGAGTGACTTAGTATTGCACTGAGCTCGGTCAGGATTCCTGCTCATGGAGCTATCATGGACAGTTTGAGTAAATGCAATAATCGAGCAGACATGGCTGGAAAACAGAAAATAGTCCAAACTGTTTGGACTGTCAGAAGCATAGAACTTCACCATGTAGTATATCTGCAATGAATTTATACATATAGCAAATGTGATTGTGTGTAATGCAAATTAGATCTTATATGAAAAGTTTTTTTTTATTTATTTATTTTAATTTTTATATTTTAAAGTCCTTTGTTTTCGAATACATGTGCACACCCTGCTTGCAGAAATTGGCAAGTCTGTGTGTTTTTCACACCTTTTTTTTCTTCTTTTCAGGAGGCATGCAGGCTCTTGGCCTTCACCTGACCGACCCCAGTCAGCGACTGGTACAGAACTGCCTCTGGACCCTCAGAAACCTGTCGGACGCTGCCACCAAGCAGGTATAAACACACCGTTTGTAATTTATTACATAAAAACGAACAAAACCTGTTGTATGTAGGTATTTCCGTTCTATATTTTCAGTCTTGTTAACCTGGCTTTATTTTATGTAATTTTTTTTTTGCGTGCTACAGGAGGGTATGGAAGGCCTGCTGGGCACCCTGGTCCAGCTGCTTGGCTCAGATGACATCAATGTGGTGACCTGCGCTGCTGGCATCCTGTCCAACCTTACCTGCAACAACTACAAGAACAAAATGATGGTGTGCCAGGTCGGTGGCATCGAGTCGCTCGTGCGCACTGTGCTCCGAGCCGGAGACCGTGAGGACATCACCGAGCCGGCTGTGTGCGCCCTCCGCCATCTCACTTCCAGACACCAGGATGCTGAAATGGCCCAGAATGCTGTGCGCCTGCACTACGGCCTTCCTGTTGTGGTCAAACTGCTGCACCCACCCTCACACTGGCCTCTTATTAAGGTAAAAGGTTTTCACCAACTGTTCAGAATTTGCTTATTTAAATGAATTATGGGGAGAAAATATTAATTAGATTATTAAAGTACTTATGTCAACCAGTTATGCAAATTTATTGATTAATCGCCTTCAAGTTAGCTATACATGTCTGATCATTCCGTTTTGCTCCCCCTCCCAGGCCACAGTTGGTCTGATCCGTAACCTGGCGCTATGTCCAGCCAATCACGCCCCGCTGCGTGAGCAGGGTGCCATACCCCGATTAGTCCAGCTGCTCGTGAGGGCACACCAGGACACCCAGAGACGCACATCCATGGGAGGCACACAGCAACAGTTTGTGGTGAGTATTTTGGCGAATGCCTCGAGTTAAAAGGACTCTTTTTGTGCAAACTGTTTTTAAACATAGAATTAAGATTGTGATTGAGTTCATTTTTTTTTTATGCATGCTCTACAGGAGGGTGTTCGAATGGAGGAGATCGTAGAGGGCTGCACTGGCGCGCTCCACATCTTGGCCAGAGATGTGCACAACAGAATTGTTATCCGAGGACTCAACACCATCCCTCTGTTTGTTCAGGTAGGCTACAGCATAATGTTTTGCATATCATGCCAATGCACTAATCTTATAGTTAAGTTCATGAATTAAAAGCACCAATACTCAAGAGTTGCCTCTCTCCTTCATCGTGCAGTTGCTGTACTCTCCGATCGAAAACATCCAGCGTGTGGCGGCCGGCGTGCTGTGTGAACTGGCGCAGGACAAGGAAGCGGCCGAGGCTATCGAAGCCGAGGGAGCCACTGCGCCCCTCACTGAACTGCTGCACTCCAGGAACGAGGGAGTGGGTGAGTGTGTATTTAGCGGGGTGGTCCAATCTAAACTGTGTTCCTAATGTTAGATAAATGATTAATCCCAATTTTATTCATACTGCCCTCGTTTTTCCGCTCGTTGGCTTTTTAGAAATGAGAATTTTTGCTGCATTTCGAGACATTTTCCGCTCAAAAGTACAAAACATTCTTCATGGCCTTTTCTTTGCTTCAGCTTTTTTAGTCAGGTACAGTCTGTTCTATTTGGAAGGCAGCATAAGGACAGCTGTCATCTGAGGTTTCCTACTTTGGATGAATCCAAAGTAGCACAGTGTGTCCTCATTTGGAAAAGGGCAATCCCATAATTTGTTTCATCGGACCATGAAAGTTTCAGACTTACTGCAAACAAGCGTTGCTCTGACGCTTCACTTGAAATGTGCAGTTAAACACGAATACAATATATCCTATTATAATAAACCGGACATGGAGACCGGACAGTTATTCTGATGAAATGAACATGTTGCTAAGGTTTTAATATCTTTCTTTTTCTCTCTCTCTCGCTCTCTCTCCAGCTACATATGCGGCAGCTGTGCTGTTTCGCATGTCTGAGGATAAACCTCAGGACTACAAGAAGCGTCTATCCGTTGAGCTGACCAGCTCTCTCTTCAGAACAGAGCCCATGGCCTGGAATGAGGTACACACACTTGGTAATGGAGCACGCACGCATGATTTAATTATATGGCTGTATTTGATTTTCTGTCCATCTTTTTTAGACTGCTGATATGGGTCTGGATATAGGAGCTCAGGGAGAGCCTGTTGGATACAGACCAGACGGTAAGGAGTTCTGCCATGTTTACCTTGTTGCATCAGGTTGACTCAGTTGATGGCAAAAATGATCCTGATTTATTTTATATACTATTTATAGTATTAAAAACCATGATTCATTCATACAAATATTCAGCAAACTCAGGACTGATGGTATGATCACACTGAAACAGCCTTTTATTTCAGAGTGTAATTCTAACCATATCTTTATCATCAACCCCTAGATTGGTGAATGTATCAAATATGGAGGCGAACATATTCAAGTTTTACCTGAATGCATCATTAATATTTTGTATTTAAACATTGTGTGTGTGTGTGTGTGTGTGTGTGTGTGTGTGTGTGTGTGTGTGTGTGCCTGCCTGCCTGCCTGCCTGCACCACTACACTGCTTAAATATATCATTCATGTCTAAATATGTACACCCCTCCCGTCATAGACCCCAGCTACCGCTCTTTCCACTCGGGCTATGGTCAGGACGGGCTGGGCATGGATGGCATACTGGAACATGAGCTGGCTGGCCACCATCCTGGAGCAGAGTACCCAGTGGAGGGGCTTCCTGACCTCGGCCACAGCCACGACCTGATGGACGGCCTTCCTCCCACAGACTCCAATCAGCTGGCCTGGTTCGACACGGACCTCTAAACACATTCTCTCACACACACAGTCTGCAAGTAGAGAAGGTGAGAGACTCCCAAGTGGTGGAAGAGAAGGGTGGGGGCTATGCTACCAGGTTTTACGTTTGTACCGTCTAGAATCCATTTTGGTGTGGTGTAATGATTAATTCCTTCAGAGAGGAGCAAGGTTAACATAGGTTAGCATGCTACTTTTTTATTTTAACTTCTTTCTCTTTATAAGGTCTTTGGGGGTTGTACCCTCCATGATCTAGCAAATTTCTATTTTTACACTCATTTCTGGTAACAACTTGTTCCTATAATGCTGAATTGTTTTGTTTGTTTGCAGCTGTATTGTGTGAATGAATCTGCATTGTGATATTTGCCTAAGGAGTCGTGGAAGGGTTGCGGTGGGTGGGCGAGCATATCGGAAAGTGCCTGACACAATGCGCACACACAAACACACACACACACACACACACCTACACCTGTTGGAGATGAGAGGGAGTTTTCTACGAGGAACAAGAGGAAGGGAAGCCAATCTCCCCACCCCTTTTTTGTTATTGTTATTATTCTGGACTTTTTTTTTTTTTTTTTGGCCCTGATGGAGGAAGGAAAGTCGAGAGGGATTTTGGGAGCGGTTGCTTTTTAAGACTGGAGAAGGAAGGTCTAAAGATGGAACTGTAAACCTTTTTTTTTTTCCTTTTTTTTTTTATATATATAAAGATGATCAGTCTATGGTACTGACCCTCCTAGCTTGGTTTTGACCTCTAGTATGTATTCATCCCCCCCCCCACACTATTTTTATTTTATTTTGTTTCAGCGGTAATTTGTATTTCCTTTTTATGTCTTCTGTAGTTTTGAGTTATAGTGGACTTGCCTCATTTTGCTTTCTGAAATCTTTCTCACGTAAATGGTGTCGAACACTAATAATCGGTTTCTATGTAATCTGACTGAAAAGTGTAACGATGTGTAGCTTTATTTTTTTTTTTATTATTTTTTTTTTTATACGATCAGCTGTTAAACCTTGGAGTATTGGGGTGGGAGAAATATATGCATTCTTATTAAAGACAAAAAAAAAAAAAAAAAAAGTACGCCAACAGAGGCGCTTTTCAGTGTCACAGTTGTTCCAAATAAGGTGTGGGGTGAAATATGGAGAGTTTAGGGGGGGGCACGGGCTTGACAAAGATCTTTGTGCTTTTTTTTTTTTTTTTTATTTTATTTTTTTTTTAAAAATGCTATCTCGAGGTAGTCTCTATTGAAGCGACGTCATTGTTTTTGTTTGCCTGTGCAGCTTCTTTTGGGAACATGGATAATGCCATAGCTAAACAATAAAAGACTTTTATTCCACTCTGTATCCCAGGACTTTATTTTTATGCCTCCAAGATTGGATTTCACTACCATGAGGTGCTTATTTGTATGGTATTGTTGGTTTTCTCAATTTTGATCAGACAAATTTTGTAGTTTTTCCTTCCCCCTCCACAGGAGAAATGAGGATTCTCATTATCAATAATTAGCGTTATTGGCCTCCTGTGAAGGTTTTATATAGATTAATAATACGAATCACTGCAGGACATGTTATTTTGAGCACAAATACACAGGGGTATTGTACACAAAGTACCAGTTTCAAAAGTATCAAGTAATATTTACTTATACCCTTAAGTAAGATCTTGTGATTCCAGACCTGAAAAAAAAATACCATTGTGAATGATGGATAATGTTTCATGCTTTGGGTTTTTTTTTTTTTTGTAACATGAGCTGCATTCTTTTGAGAGCATACTTGTAAACAGATCAAAAGTAAGACATTTCTTTAATAAATGGAAACTGTATTCATTGCCCAATTGCTGTGCTATTTGAGGAGTAAAACCATTCAGCACTTATAAGCATGCACTTTATAGTAAAACTTTGGCTTGAGTCTTCCTTAATGTTTCCATTTTCCTGTCAGTGTGTCCTCATCAAACTATTTGCACATCTTCGTGACAGTGTTCTAAATTGTATAGCATCATATTTTAGCCTGTCTTTCATGCTTCAGATTGTTGATCACAGAGTGGTGGGTTGTGTTGTCATCCGATTTGAAGCCCTTGCGTGTAATTTGAGTTAAGGTCACTCATCTACAAAATCAGCCTTTCAGGGAAATAAAATGATCCCGTGTGTGTTCAAAGGGAGGCATAATTGAGTGTGGGCACATGTGAGTTGCTCCAACCAGCTCTTTTAAATAGAACAGAGCCTAAGCTTTTCGGTAGCCATATTAAAATAAACGTCGAAAATCGGGTGTTGCAACTCTGTACTTTGCTGCAAAAGTCCAAGCAGATGTATACTGAACATGACAGGTAAATTAATAAAAAAAATTTTTTGTCATAAATATGTATGAGCAAATCATGTTCACATATGCGAATGCAGCAGCTGTAATTTATTTCTCATCCCTCATTTGTCAAAGAACTCAGTTGGTTCTATTTCCCGTAAATCTAAACAAATCGGTAACTTAAAACCATAGCGACCGTGAGCACCTTGAATATGTAACTTCATACATCAGCGATACGTCAGACTTGTGATTTCTCGGAAGAAGAAACAGAAGATTGGTAATAAGGAGTTGCTTTTACTACATGTGCCAATGCTACTAGCTTAACTACAATTTTTAGTAGCATTGGAAGTATTTACTTTTCATTGCAGTGTCGCATGGTGAAACTAGCTAGTTTTATCCATCATGAGGTCCATCAAATAGGTAAATTAGCAGAATAGAACAGGGTTTGAATAATAGACATAAATTAAAACCTTAACCTTTGTCAATGTGTTTGGTGTCACAAGTGTTGTTCACCCAGCACCAGAGTTTCCCTCCACAATTGAACTTAATTCTTTTATTAAATTCAGTATTTTGTTGGGGATAATTTAGAGATCATTGAAGTTACACACACAAAAAAAGAATTTTAATTGAATCACTTATTGATGATTGTGTGATTAATGATGTGTGCTTTGAGATGCTTTTAAGCCATTTTGGAAATGCACATTTAATGGAAATATGGGTGCATGTCAATCAGCTACCTAGGTGGTTAATCTGAATATGGTGTAGACAAGTTTGGGCAAGGAGCCTGGCTCATTACAGACTGGGACACATTGGCAACATGACTACGTACTCGTACTGTAAAACGTCACCACTGGCATTTATCAACAAGAGGTAGAACCGATAACTTTGACATTATGTGTCATATAAATTTGTTAGCTTAGCTAGCTAGTGGATTTTTGTAAACTCATTAAACAATGTGTGTAGTGGCTAACTAGTGGATTTAAAAATATATATAAAAAATCATTAAACACTTAAGTCATTAAGCCTCAAACAAACTGTATATAGAACGTTAAAGTCGCTAACTTAAGTAATCATTTGAGAGCTACAACAATGATAATAAGCTACTTATGTTTGTAGATGAAGTTGGCTGAAAGTTTGTCTGCCTTTTTTTTTTTCGAGCGGAGAGGCTTCAGAAAATATGACTTCATTTCTAGTAAGGAAACATAATGGGCATCGATGCGCCCTGGCTTTTGCTGTACATTGTGGGATTTTCCAGAGTTCTGGAAGGACAGCCCTTAAAATGGCGGCCCCCCTGTTCAGCGGCCTAACTACTGAACTTTGGAGCCGATTGAGACGCACCCCATATCATTTGCGTTACTTTCAGTGGTGCAACAGCCTGTGCTTATGACCATGACAATAACTCCAGTGCCTTAAAGTAATGGCACCACATTGAAGAGTTGGTTATTCATTCAGTGAGAATTTTCAGCCACAATTGCCAAACAGAATATGAATATACAATTCAAGATTAATGTTCAGAAAACCTGCACTATCTATTTTGAAAATGATTAAGCGGCTAGTTAGGCCTTAGCAGCTTGTAGTGTAGCTAGCAACTTTATTTACCTAAAGTGTAGTTTAGCTATTTAAAAAAAAAAATTATATCATGAGTCGCTTGACAAATAACAGTTAAGACACACACCACTAATATATGAAAAGAAGTAATGGTCTGAATATTTGCATTATTTATTGAAAGCAGAGATGCTGATGTTGCTAGCACTGTAGCACATGCTCATACTTGCGAGGCAAAAAAAAAAAAAAGAAAAGAAAAGAAAAAAAGTTTTCCCCCCTCACTCTTTCTTTGTTGTGGTGGGAGGAATTCCACTGAGCCCTTGCCAAAGCGGCCGGCTCTGGTTTGAAGCCATGCCACGGCGCTTTGACTCTGCCGGCGACTTCAAACAAATACCACACGCTCATCCCTCCATCTCAGACCGAAGAAGAAGAAGGATTCGTCCAAGTTGGCCCGAATGGCGGTCGTCTGTTTGTCTTTGTAATGAGCCTGTGTTGTGCCGCAAAAAGAGGTGTGAGGGTTCGGAGATTTTTCCTCAGCTCTCTAGCAGCGCCCCTTAAATACACACACACAAGCTGAAACACACCGGAGTCATATATCAGTGGATCAAAGGGGAGCGAGGGGAAGGGAGATAAGGGAGATGGAAGGAGATTTTAGACAGAGCTCTCGAGAGAAAGAGAGGGGGAGGAAAATACGACAAGAGAACTCTGTGACCTCCACTCACTCACACTCTCACACACACACACACACACACACACACACACACACACTTTGCTGGAGGCTACACACTGCACCTGTGTGTGACAGAAGCCCACATTAGTGAAGACAGGGTCACAACCCGGCGTTTCTGAGCTCCATGATTAAGACAGAGACTTGTTTAACACTTTCTGGAAAACAAGTACATCCATTCATTTGACAGTAACTTTTATTCAAACTGGCTTAGAACTGAAGGAACTGAATCAACACCTTCTGTCCAATCAGGATTGAGAACGGCTAATGGAGGCGGAGTGGTTCTGCAAATGGTCAGATATGGGGAACGTGGTTCACATATAATCGACCTGAATGCATAGTGTACGGGCAATTACAAATTTTATTTATTTATTTTGAGTGTTAAGATGTTAGAGATGCAAAATGTCTATCAAAACTATGAAATGAACTTCGTGAAAATAAATAAATGCAGTCTAAAGTTAGCAAGAGTTTATTCGTCTATATAGTGATATAAGCTAGAATACACAGTATATATGTATAAGATATATAGAGAGTATACAGTATATTAGCTAAGATTTTATGGTGGTGGTGGTGGTGACATTTTCTCTCACACACACACCACAGACTACTTTCACAAGAACAAGAGAACTGTTGCCTGGCAACCGCAGAGGCTCATGGCCTTGAGAGGTACTTGTCCACACACACACACACACACACACACAAACACACACAGCCTTGCATATGGGCAGGTGTTCGCTGGTAGCTGGAACAGGAAGATGAAAGCCAAACGTCAACAGATCAAACAGATCACCTTTGAGGTAAAAATCCAATAAGACAGACTCCAAGCTCGTCTCTAAGCAGGTTAACACTAAGTGAACACTCTCTCTCTCTCTAACACACACACACACACACACACACACACACACACACACACACACACACACACACACACACACACACACACACACTAACTCTTGGCACTATCCAATGCAGGACACAGAATTGAAGGCTCGATGTCACATAAGTGATGTCATGTGTGATGTCGTGACTAAATGATGTCACAGCATTAGGACTGATGGAGCTACGTTAAAGTGGAGATGTCCTCGTGACTCCTGATATACATCCAAAGATGGAATGATGTGTGAGGAGGCATATTGTTACAGGAAAATAAATCGACGAATAAAGCTGAGCTACTGGTACTGGAGTGTTTTATTCCTCTTCCACCACTGTGATTTGCAAACGATTATGACATGTTGTTTGTTTTTGACTCTTTGACTATTACAAAGCACTGTCACTGGAGACTCCTTGATAAATGATAAAACTATGACCATATCAAAGTTTACACAAAGTTTATACAAGTTCCTGTCTGAGTACTATAGAACTATATTAAACGTATTCGTATATTTGCTGTGAATGACCACTGTCAGAGCTACTGTTATACAACACCTTCTGACCAATCAGAATTGAGAATTCAATAGTGCTGTGGTGTAAAACACGGCATAGTAAACACAGGGAAACACAAAAATGAAGCAGGTTCATGTGATTCTGAAGCACTTGTGTTCTCAAGTGAATTTGACTGAGAGGTGGTCAGATGAGACATCCTGTGAACGTGATCCACTCCACCCTCAAGCAGCATTAAGGGATCAAGGATCTGCCAATCACGCATCGCCCCAGGCCATTGTTCCATCTCAATGCCAGAGGCAGGTTGAGCTGTAGCTCCGCCCCCTCGACCCCAGACCTCTCCCTGGGAAATCAGACACAGCGACCTTGTGACCTCATGACCCGATGACCTCTAGAACCCCTTGTCAACCTATTCAGAAGATTTCCTTGTGTGTACAAGAGCGCAATTATTGTGAAAGACATTTCACATGCAAATATAATCCTCACATCTTTGTGAAGATTAGATCTAGACACGCATGCTCACATGGTGTTTGTTTCTGGCTCGCAAAAAACATGGAAAAACAGTGCGACAGATATTAATCATTAATAAAATATAATATTTTGTACAGAACCGAAGAAAAGTTACCACAATTCCTTATTTTACCTCTAAGCAGGTTAATTGTAAAATGGTCATGTCTATTTTTTATTATTTTTTTTACCTCAAGAACAATAATTTTGATGGCCTACAGAGCTAGAGTGAGACTCGTTTTAGCCCACGAGACAGACTAACCCTTCCCAAATACTTTTTTAACATAAACAACAGAACAATGAAACCCAATAGTTGATACAGCTGTCTTATATCTGAAATCAACTGAAATCATCAGTTGACGTAGACATAGCATTCTAGCTTCTGGAAGGAAAAATAAACATTGCATGATTAACATCAACTCACAGAAAACTTGTTTGCCTTAATTTCAAATCCCTAGTCCTTTTGTGCTTTGACATCATGCCCAAGTGATTATTAAAAGAAAAATGATTGACAACGTTGTATTGATTATAGTTTTACAAAGAAGTCTGCACAAACAAGAGAACACTGCCTGTGTGACAGCAATTAATAATAGCTTAATGTTGATTTGATATCTCCAACATACAAACTCAAAAAAGTACTCAAAATACTCCATTTTAAAAATTGGTTTCTTTCTTTCTTTTTTAAAATCTATATATTATTTGAGCAGTTGCAGTTCAAATGAAGTTCAAAACATCTACCAGGAATAAAACACAACCTCCTCATTGACATCGAGTTAAAACAGATTTCAATTCACGTACATAACTCATGGATCAGTCCCTCCAGTATATTGCAATCGCAGAAGCGAATGCAAAATCAAGCAAACTCCGCAATATTCAGTGGAGTTTGCAATTCTTCAAAATTACCACAGATTTTTTGCAGATTTGGGCCAAGATGCGTCATGTGACGTCATCACGACGTGCATTCAGCCAAAGCCCTCTTCTATTCATGTGCGTCGAACATGAGTACAGCTAAAAGGGCTCCTTTACCAACAAACATCAGTGTGAAAGACTGTGCCACCCCCCCCCCCCCCCCCCCAAAAAAAATGCAAATTGCGTCACAAAATTTTTTAAAATAAAAAGGCACAGCAAATTCAAGCATTTTTGGCCGCTACAATCACAAAATAAAAACTCAGCAAAACTCCTACACGGATTGGATAATACGATTAAATCTCGAGAGCAAGCTTATTGTAGCTAGTTAAGGAGCGGTCATGCTACACTTTTTGTTCCATTGACTTCCATTCATACGCATGTGAATGGTGGAGACAGGAAACGCAAGCTTCATGCGAAGAAGTTTCACATTTTGCTGCGTTCCAGTTTGTTCATTTTTGGTGAACTCTGACCTGCGAATTTGTATCACCTGAAGACGTGTGACCAATAGAAGACTGACACATCATGGGGTGGTCCATGGGTGTTTGAGCCATTATACATTTCAAAATCTAGGTGTCCCCCCCTTTTCCTAAACTCAAATTTTATTTCACATTGCCTGCCTGTCTCAGAGGATTTCTGAGTTGGACAGTCTCCAAATGATTCCATTCTGTAACTTTTAGAAACATAAATAAAAAAAAAAAAAAAAGCTAACTTTCGCTATAATAAGCGCAGGGGTCAGACTCGAGTAGCTAGGGCTTGCTGAACCTTCTGCCTGTTGCCAAGCTTGACCAGAGCAAAATGTCTGTCAGTGCAAGGTAACAAGCAAACCCTGGTATGTATTTTCAGAAAGGTGGCTACTCTTACGTAATGAAAGCGGAATGGATTAATTTGGAGATGATTCGAATATACCGTGATCAATGGAAAAAACCTCGTCCTGAGGTGAGGTCAGTTATGACACATCATTCAGATGCTATTGAGCACACTAACGTATAGATGAAAGATTTCCCACTTTGTATTTTAGGTAGGATATCATAGCTATTTCAGTGCATGAAATTGCTGATTGTTTGCTGGTTTTGATCGACAATTTTGTTGTCAAAATAATTATTTAGCCTATGAATCTGCCAACTATGCAAACTCGATTTGCAAGCTAGCTAGCACACCTAAAGTGTGTGTATATGCCACCGCTATGTGTCCATAAACAATTTAATGGTAACGTTAGTCAAAATGTTCACACAGAGATGAACATCCTACAATATTTGAAGAGGAAGATGACAGAGGAGGATGAACAGCAAGTCATAGGAGTAGAAAAGACTGGGGAGGACGAGCTTGTAAGTTGTATGTATAGCTACCAGTTAGACAGCAAGTTCACGTTACACCGTGTTGGATGTTTGAGACGGGGGCACCATCGTGTGAGGATCGCTCCCACTGTTGGTGAGTTGGGGCTATGAGTTGGACACTGTGTGTTTTCATTTTCTGTCGTGATTCTGGAAAATGTTATTTATTAAATAAAGTATATTATGCAGTTTATGGTATGTAGTAGTTTTTGTTTTATATTATAGTCTGTCTCTCTGACTGTGCACCCAAGTCTTTATAATCTCCCCTCCCCAGTATTCTTAATCTTCTGTCACTGCAAATACCCTCTTACAACCACAGTAATAAGTACATTCTGCTCCCCAAAGTCATTAGAAATGAGCATTTAAGTGCTTTATTTAAAAAAAATAAAAAATATTTTCGGGGAAGCAGTGCCCGAACCCCTCTAGCATTTCAGCATCCCCCCCGTTTAAAATTTGCTCCAACGCCCCTGGCGTGACCTCTTCAGAATGATTATAGCAGTGTTGCACTATCCCGTTTTATGCCATTTTATACAACACAGCTTTAAATAATGCAGCTGTTTATGGAAGCCCATTTTCACCTCGGAGAAAAAAATAAAATAAAAAAGTAATCTTGACTTTTTATCGCAATTGCAAGTTTAAATCTCACAATTCTGACTTTTTCTCCCCGCAATTATGAGTTTACATCATGCAACTCTGACTTTGTTTTTTCTCATAGTTATGATTTTACATCACAATTAGTTTTTTGCAATTATGAGTTGCCTAGATTGTGGTGTCACTGCATACAGGAACAGATGGTATATTTTAACATTGGCGTCTTATGCGATTGCGGCCCATATTTTTGCTGTGGTGTCCGACGAAATTTCGCATACTGAAAGTTTAATGTGACTGCCGCTTTAGTTGATACATACTAGGATATGTAAGAGGGTTGTTATGTTACAGTGTGCAACAGAGAACAACAACAACAACAACTTGGCAAGTGTGAAAACACCCTAATGGAATACTTTGTCACCTCTGGAAGGAGGTTATGACTTGGCAATAAATAATAATAATGGCCACATTAAATGCATCCAAATAAACATAGAAATGGTTATTTGAGGAAAAAAAAATCTATCAGAGATTTGTAATGACCATTTGATTCTCCGATATTGAACGCTATTGAAAACTGATTAACATCCACAACCTTAAGCATATAAAGCAGATTCAAATGTTCTGCAATGAGTAGTGGACCACGAGTCTCAAACTGTGTTTGACATTACAGGAAGAGACTCAGTGCTGTTATTCTCACAAGGGAATGCTTCACAAAATATTATGAAGCTATTTCAGAAAACATTTTGGGGGGGCGGGGGTGGGGGGGGGCAGATGGGATGGAGAGTAAATGAAACACCACGTTCCCATATACTTAAGCTCATCTCCATCACTGCAAGTGTAATTCATTTTATACATTCATTCTGCTTGTTTTGCTGACTGCACACACACAGTCAGGGTTACTCATTCGGTGGTACACCCTTAAATATTCATGTTTGGCCACAGCAAGGCCCAATAGGGGGATAATGAGGACCACTGGGACACCTACCGGATTCCCTTGAGACTTTAATCTGTCCGTTTCTCATTCACACACACACAAACACACACATACAAACACATTGCACAGTCAATAATAATGAATGTTAGGAGGACTGGGACCATGTGTACCTATACACACACACACACACACACACACACACACACACACACACACACACACACACACACACACATAGAATAACAGACCTATCAACTTCAAGCAGGGTCAAAGTGCACTGCAGTAAATAAATAATTGGCCATGGACTCGGTTCTTGTTATTTTGGCACAACTCCAATTGAAAATGTTAATATTTATATTTAGTGACCCATATCCATTTTTGTTACATCGTCCATACATTTTGTTTGAAAACATAACTGTCCAGTTATTTACAGACTACGCCATGTTTCACACTGTGTGCTAAAGAAACATGGAGGAAAACATGAAATGTACTACACAGGTGGTAATGCTTTTCATTTGTGACATGAAGACAACACTGAAAAGCAAACATTTGAATGTACATGTACATTTTGCAAAATCGAGTAGAGGAAATGACACAGCAGGCTCTATTTCAACCATTTTGATGGTTGATTCCTGTGCTTTAAGGAAATACTTAAACACTTCATACATAGTATACAAGAACATTAACACACGTCTTTGCCTAAAGAACAGAAAACCAGTTTGCATCAAGCTAGCTTATAAAGAAAGTCTAAGAGGATGTCTTTGCAGTCCATCAGTAAATATTCCTTCCATCCATCCATCCATCCATTTTCTGTACTGCTTATCCTACACAGGATCATAGGGGAGGCTCAAGCCTATCCTAAGGAACTCGTGGCACAAAGTGGGGGACACCCTGGATGGGGTTCCTATCATTTGCATGGTCCAAACGCACACATTAACACACTACGGACAATTCAGGAAATGCCAGTCAGCCTACAACCCATGCCTTTGGATGGGGAGGAAACTGGAGTACCTGGAGGAAATCCCTGAAGAGGCAAGAATTGAAATCCAAACCCCGGAGGTGTGAGGCAAATGTGCCAGTAAATGTTCCAAATATGTAAATTCAAAAGGTACAGTAAAGTTTTTCGAGACAATTTGGATGGCTGTATTACAGTAAAGTCACTCTTTCTCAAAGGAGTTCTAGTATCCATGCACGATCAAACCACATACACACACATGGACATGCTCAACTACAAATTTCTAACCTCTGAATAAGTCCTGTATCTGAAGGGACCAATTTTTACAGATGTTTCCTCTAACAGAAAGATTTATAAGAGCCTTCTACAAAAATACAGAACTAACAACTGCCCTGTGACTACCATGCTAAGTGAGATTGGAGTTGGCTTTCTACAGTAGCCTACAATGAAACGTGAAATTACTGTCCTTGGTAATTGTTAACGATGGCACTGATCCAATATCAACAAAAAGTGATGGATCTGATATAGGATATCAGATTCTGTGACAAATAGCAGTGATTGGAATTGGATTTGGAAAAGAAATTTCTTTCTGGTACTGGAAATGTTTACATACAGTATAAAGAGACATGACTGTTTTTTATTTTGTTAGGATTGATTTTATTATATTATTTATACTTTGTTATTATATTTACAATATCAAAGACTTTTTTTTTGTATGCGAGTTTAAATGTGAAGTGCTTCAGTTAAAAAAACATTTCCAAGCATGAAAGAAAACAGATGGGTATTGGTATCAGTTTTCAGTATCAGTATTGGAAAAGAAATTACAAATGTGATATACAATGGGGTCCTAAAGTGTGAGGCTAGTGAAACCACTTCTATATTGCGTTCTTTTCTAATGTAGCACTTTTTTCCCATTACTTGAGTGAAAAGTAAAATCTTAGAAATATTTACACGTATTTAGGAATTTCTTTGCATTTGCTTTAAAGTTTTGCTTAATGACAGTGTGCACTTGAGTTGGCTTAGACACAAGTTTGTGTGAAACCTGACGATCCTGATGATGGAAGATCAAATCCATCATGTTTCAATGGAAGGGATAAGACTCAAGGAAAATCTGACCTCTTGTACAAAGGAGTTAACATGGTTAGCATAAAAATCTGATTAAACTATGGTACAGAATCTTGATATTGAACATTTCATTTTTTTGTTTTAAATTTTTTAAACTTTGAAAACTTTAAATTTTAAATGGGGAAAAAAAGCTTAAGCTTTAAAAATGGGTTGAAATATTTCTGTAACAAGTTAAAAAAAAACAAAAAACTTGAAGGTGTTTTTCAAAAGTTGGAGATGTTCCACAACAAAACAATTCAAGAATGTTGTCATATATGCATAAGCTTTCTGTACAATGAAATTATTAGTTTGAATGTTCTCATAGAAAATAAAGTAAAAATTATAAACAAAAGAACGACTTTGAAGGTTTAAAATGTTAAATCTAGGAACAAAGGGAGTACAGAATTTTCAATTCGTCATATAAACTCATCTGTGACTATTTGGTGTGTGGGTGTGTTTTCTTTGTGGGGACCAATTTTGTGGCTGCATTTGGCTGGTCCCCACATGAAACTGTTTTTTTTTTTTCTTCTTTTACACAAAATAATTTGTAGGTTTCCTTTAATAAGTTAGAAGATAAGGGTTAGATTTAAGTACATTAATTAGCTGGATTAATAATGATGTCAATGGAAGGTCCTCATAAGGATAGTATACATAAGTGTGTGTGTGTGTGTGTGTGTGTTTGTGTGTGTTTCTCTCTTTTACTGTCACTGAATGAAGTTCGTCGATAAATAGAATGAGCAAAGCGAGCGATGACACTGCTGAACAAACATGCACACACACACACACACACACACACACACACACACACACACACACACACACACACACACACACACATGAGAATAACACCTCAGTAGACACCAAGTCTTTTTTTTGTTGTAAATCTCGCCTGCCTGAGATTTACACACACACACACACACACACACACACACACACACACACACACACACACACACACACATAGATTAAATATGGATTAAGCCGATTTGCATATAAATCGCTTTGTGGAATATTAGTCACGCGTAATGATGCAGTGTTTGTGTGGTGCAGCGACATTGTGATGACTTAGTGAAAAAGCTGCAGACCTCCATCATTCACCGAGAAGAGGAGGGGAGACTAAAAGTGTAAAAGTTTGGCACCCTTGGGACAAAATTATGTGGTACAAATTCGATTTAATTGCAAGTTAATAATTTAATATAAGTTATAATTTAATATATAACATAGAAAAAGTAAAAGAAATAAGTCCACATGTGGAAAATGTGAAGTAGAACATGTGAGCTGTGTAGAAGCCACATTAGGGGTTAACATTCTTGTTAAATTGTTTTGATAAATTTTTATAAATTGTAAAATAGAGAGAGATACTGTATCTTTATGTATAATGTGAATGTAAATAATTCACTGAGCTCATACATACTGCTCCTAAAGCAAAACCTGACCCTACTATCAACTGGAATCAGGCATCCATTTAAAAAAAACAACTTTAAAATCCATGCTGTTTAGTGCAGCTGTGCTTTTAATTCCGCTGACAACACCTTACTAATAGTAAAACACTGAATGACTGATTAGCCAGGACAGGTGTACCTGATAAGGGTTAGACCCAAACACACGTCCTGTACACCCACACTGCAGTCAGACCACGTTAGTCAGTCTTTTTGTGAGGCTGCGTTGTTTGGGCATGAGATTGATGGATTATATTGTCTTTTATCTCACCGATATGTACAAAACAGTCCAAGACTAAAAGTAGTCAGATTGTGATTGAAGGAAAGGCCTTTTATTTAAAAAGGAGGAGGAGAAGGAGAAGGAGGAGGAGGAGGGATGTGATCAGTCTGGACATGTTGTCTCTTTCTTTGTTTCACTCGCTTTGACAGCAGACTCATTCAGTCTCTAAATCAATCCTTTCCCCCCTCCTCCCATCCTTTTAAAGCAGCACAGGTGGGATAAAGACCTGCAGGAACCTGAGTCTCTTTTATGTCAGGTGACACCCCCATCTTCCCCTGGCGCGCGCACACACACACACACACACACACACGCACACACACATATATATACCATGACTGTGAGATAAGAGATGAATATTCTTGTATATTCTTTTCAGTAAATCATAATGGTGTTAAATCAATTAAGTCAGAGCTTCTGAACAGCACCAACACTGTTCTTAATATGTATTAATATAAATATATTGTGTAAGGAACTACACTATATATGTGCTTACGCTTACACTTAACCAGTCATAGATCCACGGCTGAAAAAAAAAAGCCAACTCGTCCTTTCTCAAGACTTGTCCATGATACAAAGCACTGACACCAGATACTCCGACCTTCACCACATCAACAATTAATTTTTTTGTTAAATAACTTTGTTTGGTAAATTCTTAGATTTTCCGATCTTTGATCCGCCATACAAGTCCATAAATGAAGGTGTTACTAAGAAATGCTAACATATTACAACAAGTACATTAATATAAACCTCTGGTTGGAATTAAAGAATGTCAAAACTACTATAATAGAAAATTACTGAACACCTTCTGGCCAATCAGATTCAAGAATTCACCCAGAAGTAGACAGATCCAATAATAATTGTCCTTCTTAGACTGGAATTGATTTCTGACGATATTTATAAATGTCTAAATTGGGGAAAAATACATACCTGATTTTTTTTTCCGATTTGTATTACTTATGAATATGTTTACATTACATCTGTAGGGAATTTAATTTTACAGATGAGAGAAGAATGTGGGCCAATATGGCTGACTAGAGTATAAATTAGACTGCCATATTCCCTCTGTATGCAAAATTGCTGATAATGTAAAAAAAAAAAAAAAAACAACAAAACAACAAAAAACAACAAGAAAAACAAAAACAAAAAACACAGATATATGTCTGCCTGTAACCTCATCTACACCCCATTCACCAAATGTTTAAAACTTTTCCATTAAGCCCTTGTTCTCAGTTATAAATTCCTGGTCAAACTAAAAGGCATTCATTTTCATCAATTTCCTATGCAAATCTTGTTCAGCCATGCTTCAATCCAATTCCACCCAATTCCATCTGCCCTCATTAATCCCCTTCAAGGTCCTGATGGAAGCAGCAAAAATGAGGCATATTTGAGTTCCCTTATCATGAAGCTAATGTGTCAGGTTTAAACATGGTGGCTTTACAACATCAACATACACCATGATATGGAGAGTTCATAGACTAATATTCAAAATCATTGCAGATCAGAAGAAGAAAGGGATAGTTAAACTCTTGCATATGATAGATAGAGGTCTTTCTTTGTAATAGTAAAGAGCCAGTATTGCTGAACAGGAAGGTTTCCAGAACTGTGCGTGCGACCATGACATTCCCTGAGGAGTGATGTCATCGAGGCCTGGCCTGGAAGGTACTGCTGAAGTCAGCATAAAGCACATAGTACAGAGCTGAGCAAGATGATGAGTCTCAAGAAGGTGTGTTATGGCAGGGAATCCAATGAATCATACAGTGCTGTGAGTGATTTCACAATTTATTTATTCTGTAACTGGTGAGGAGTGAGAACTTCATCTCTGTCATTTTGTAGATGATTTTCTTCAAAATGACTTACACATGCTCTTTATTTTTTTCCTCCTCCTCCTCATCATCAATAAATTGGGAGAGTGTTGAAAGTTAATACAGTGGTTCAGCATCGGGCCATTGTTGTGGCATCTTCATAATTAGGAAATAAGTTTCATGTTATGTTGTACATATTGTGCATATCAGGTGGCTATAAAAATTTAACTACATGCGTTTATACAGAAATGTATATGGATAAGAACATGGCTCCAAATTGAAGTTCAATTTCTAACAAAATAGTTTTATAGCTTAACAATGTCACAAAAGCATGAAGATTTGCACATGTAGTAATCATAAAGATAGCTTTGTAGCTTCAGCAAAAACCTAATGAAGCTGAGTGCTAATTGGGTTTATTTATTTTTAAAATTAGGTCGTTAAGAGGATCACTCCTAGTCTGAGGTGTCATAAGGATATAAAAGACATTGCTTTTCAATGTGTGATCGACAGTTTTCCTGGATCCTTGTGTTTTGTGAATCCTCTTTCCTCAGATAATAAGGAGCAGGAATCTGAAGTTACAGAGGTTTGTAATTGTTCAAAACATATCCAAATGCTCTGTGGAAAATATCCAGTGCCCATAATGCACTGCAACAGATTCCTAACGAGGATCCAATTACCCATAATGCATTGTGATGTTTGTAAGAAATTAGGGAATGGAGTGACAGTCCAACACAGGGGTTTTCTATGCACTGCTGCCATCTGGTGACTGTTTAACATACAATAAACATCTTACACCATTTTTTAAAAATCATTATAATGATGATGATAATGATCATCATCATTATCATCCAAGCCTAATTCTGCCAACCTTCTGAGTAATATAGATCTATATGAATCTAAATGATTGGACAGATCTGTTAGATGTATTGTGCAGGTTCATATTGTAAGTATTATAATTATTTAATGTTGGCCCAAAATGCATGGGTTCTCAAAGTTTCTCTCAGTGGTTCATTCCTTACTTATCAACCTAGTGTATTCTTCTCTAGACTTAAAGAAGTAGAGCTAGAACTTTATAGATAGAATCAACCTTAGCCATCCAAAATACTTTTAATAAACCCTTTTATAAGGATGTATACATTTTCCAGTAACTACAGCTTTAGAAGAAAGACTGAAGGTAGAAGGAAAGAAGAAGAGAAGAAACCTTTTTTTTTTCTTAGAATGTAATTGATAGAAATAGGCAAAAATATTGCAAATATTTAATTTGATGCTTTTACGTGTTTTATTCATAATTTCATGCTTTTACGTGTTTTGTTCATGTTTTGATTTTATACGTCCCAGCTATCATATTTTTCCAGAATACATATGGCTATGTTTAGGGACATAACACAACAGTGGGCCAAAATGTTTACAAGGCATTTGGAAATAGGATCAAAAGATTTAACCACCAATATCTGATACCTGAGCCTTGAGGTCTGGGAAATAAAGTGGCCTGATTGTAACTTCTGGACCATTTGATCCATATCTGAGATATCAAGGATGAGTTGTGTCTGTTCTGGCAGCCATATCCATGTGCTCATCACCATTGTTCAACAGCTGTATGTGGGCCAGGTGAGAGTCATGGGATACCAAGTCCCTTATTTGCTATCTAGGTCCATATACATGTCTGTACTAGGCCAAATTTAGAATATTTCAAGAACAATTTTCTGAGATTAAGCAGATTATTATACTATTAGTAATCATTAATGCCAGCAGTGTCAACTTAGCATTACCTTTAAACGTTATCCTCACCCCTTTAATGGACAGAAACAAAGCTACTGTTGTGTGTATTTGTGTCTGTACTTAATTGTAGGCACATTTAGAATGGTTGAGCTCCAGATACAGTCACACATGCCAACTTTAAGAGCTCAGAAATGTTCAAACATTCAGAAAGGAGGATGTGGGGAGGTGGTGGCTGAGTTATGAGGCTGTAAATTGCCTCAGAGCAAAAATTCATGGGGTGGAGTCAGACCGGATCAAGCTGGGCGGAGTCTAGCTAAAAGTCCTGTCATGTTTCAGGCTAGATATGTGTCGTGTGAGTTAGGGGTTAAGGATTAGAGTTCGGTTTATAGGAGGAGTTGGGTCAGATCCAGCTCCACCCCCTGCTTCAGCAGTAAGGACTATTTATACTGCTTGGAGCCTCAGGTATGGCCTTCCTCCCAAAGTTCTGTTATTCCATTTTGTAACTCCAGAGAGATTACTCCCTTCTGGTAGACAAGACTAGAGTGTTAGTCAGATGCTTTACTCACTTCGCAGTTGAACATAATCCATTTTTCTGGATATCTTTTTGGGGGGTGACAAAAAAAGTGTGCAGTTGTGCATACGAATTAAAATTTTATAAAATCTTAAGTGAAAATTTCTCACAAAGATGCAACTTTATAATTCTAAGGTCATCATACAATTTTAGATTAATTTCTGGCAACAATACACAATACAGCATGGAGGAGAAATATATGTGTTGCGGCTTAATGATCACAAACACTTAATCTTAGATTAATTACAAAGGACATGTATGTAGTATGTACAGTATGTAGCTTACTGTCCCTCCAAAGTCCTTATCTTCTTTTGTTTTTGTTTCCATATTAGTTTACAGAAATCAAATATAAACAACTTTTATTAAGTGTTTTAATAAATAATTAATGTATGTGCACAACAGTTAATGACAGCACCCGAAAAATAAAAGGAAAAGCATGCACATGAAATAAAACCAAATGAAATAACAAGTCTGCTGCATTATGACACAATCTGGAGTGTAAGGTCGAGCGTGACGTCACGCCCGGTGCGGCGGCTGTGGATGATGCTCTGTCCTTCATTGTAGAAAGAGAGAGAGAGTGAGAGAGAGAGAGAGAGATCTGGATGGATGACAGAGAGGGGAAACGTGGAAGACGGGACAAGACGAGTGTGTAGAGTGTTCTGGGAACTGGAATACCGGAAATGTCGCCATCTCTTTGTGTCGGAATTGAGCAGTATTAAACCTCACGCGCTCAGCATCAGCAACCTCCATCATATGTGACCTGATCATCTGTCCATCATCGAGCCCAGGACTGAAGAACTTTCACCTGCTTATTTCTTTTCGTCTTAAAGCCTTATTATATACAGACTTTTTTTTTTTCCTGAAAGGACGCTATATACACATCACTGGGTGTCACAGAACTGCGCGTTGTCGTAAGTGACCCAAACCGTTCTCTAACCGGAAAGATAAAAAAGAAGACGTTTTATTCTTTACATTTTCACAACCCCTTTGACTTTGTGCTTTGAATTTGTGCTTTGAATTTTTGCTTTGAATTTGTGCTTGATCGCCTGAAATCGGTTTGTTTACGCAAGGTGAGCCACAGCATCCTTGCCACGACGTCATGACGTCACATTCACACCGATAGCGCGCCGACGTGTTGACGTTGCACATCTACCGGAAATGAAGACATTTATATGTACATGTGTATATTTTTTATTCATAGTTTTGGGTATTTATTGTGATTATATGTGTAAATTACTTCACGGTTATACCTTATTTATTCATTTTTTTTTTTTTTTTTTTTACCAAAACCGTTTTAATGAGATATACAGTACCTATGGCACCTGTTACTATGGTTCATTCCATTACTCAAAAGTACACTTCCCACAAATACCTGCTCTACAGGTGGCGTTAGCGTGTGGCTAAACTTGGCTAAATAACCACCTGTCTCATATGAGGCTGTAGTTGCATACCTGTTTATAAGGATTTCTTTTAATTACATACCTAGTTACAGTTATTAACCCTGGTTTAATACATGTCAGATAAATGGATTCTTTAGTTTGTCCTTCAGTGTTCTATGAAGAACCCCAGAAATATAGTTTTAGTATGATAAATGATGGTATTAGAATGCCATGATTTTATTATAAAATATATTACTGCTTTTTTTTGTTTTGTTTAATACACCACAATGGTTGTGGTACAATACACTGTAGTAGTCATACTATATAGCTATAATTGTCAGTTTGTCTGCTATAGTTGGACAAAATTATGTTGGCCCAACGTCTCTATTGGGTGGCGATACTGGGATTCTCTAAATAATGTTTTGATAACATTTGTTTCCAAAGGCACATTTTTCATTACAACCCTGTCAGTGTTGAGCCAACATCAGCAAAGGCTCACTTTTTGCACCAATGTTGCCAAATGCACACTTTTTACAAAAACTCTGCTAAGGTTGGTCCAAGGTGGATTTAAAAGTGGCTGAACATTTGTCAACCCTGATGGCCCAAAAGACAAAATGACATTGGGCCAACATTGAGTGCAAACAGCAGACATTGGCCTTACAATGGCCCGATTTCAATTTGCTACTTGTGCATGATTTCAGTGTGATGTACTGTTTTATAATGATAATTACTAAACTATCAAACACAATCCAATGATGCTACCATGAATTTACAGACATGATTTAGGGCAGGTTCTAACATTTTTTTAGCCACAGACCCCTTTACAGATTCATGTTAATATTATAAATATAACCCAACTGTTTATATGCACCATAAGCAAACGGCTACCATCAATTATTTATTTTAGTGGTGATAGATTTTTATTTCTTATATTTTCTACCCACAGAACCCAAACCAGTTACAGGTAATAACTTGGTTGCACTTTTGGGTTAGCTTTATTTTAAACCCATTCATGTGGCTATCCAATTAGGCTATAATAACTACGTTACATTTATTTATTCAGCAGACGTGTTTATCCAAAGCGACTTACAAATGAGGAAAAACTAAAATAACTCCTATTATGTTTTTTTTATTTATTTATTTTATTTTTAAAAACCTCATGGATCACTTGGTTATGCTTCATGGACTCCATGTTTAGAAAAGTTGTTTTACATCAACACGGTTTTTCCTCTTTAACTGCACAATCACTACTGATTACAGCAAATATCTCAGGAGTCCATTCACTTACAGTTTCTTACCACAAGGTCACCATCAGAGACCAGCAGAATTTTGAAGGACCCTTAAATCCCATTAGAAACGAATCAAATTCCTCCCATTCATGGAGATGACTATGCTTTTCTTTTCACTCTCCAGCATGGTTGTCAAAACCACTACAAACCAACCATTTGTTTATCAATGCAAATGCAAATTCAGGCTTAACATAAAGGAATATCTCTCTCTGTGTCAGGAAGTCCAGTGTCCCATGGCAGACATTCTTGGTCCTCGGTGAGAAGTTGCCAAGCTGGACGAGTTGGGCTCTGACCGCTCGAGAACAGGCTCTCACACGCCGCTCCCTCTTGGGTCCATTCAGGAGGAGCAGTATGTAGGTGACGGAACCAAGGAAGCTGACCCTCTGCTGCCACACACTGCCTATCGGGACGCAGAGACCATCACCGGTCAGTGTAACCTCCAAGTGCACATGCTTTTAATAAACCTTTAATTTAGTCACTCAGTGCGTTTACATGGACAACAATAATCCACTCTTAACCCGATTAAGATGATAGTTTTGTTAAGAAACTACCATGTAAACAGCAAATTTTTAATTACCTTAATCTGATTAAGGTCATACTCGAAGTAAGCACTAACCAAAATAAGACATGTGGAGTACTCCTGTTTTAGTCGCATTATGGACGTGTATTACAGACATGTAAACACCTTAATCACATTATGAACATCGTGTGAGAGTTTTCACCGCATTTTGCGACAGGAAATGATCACACACGGCAGTGCTCAACATTTTACGGCGAACAAGAGAGCACGGCTGCCTCCCAAACCGCATACTTGCCTACAATAGGCCTGTAATGGGGAAAAATACATGTATCTATAGATGGTAAATACACGGTTTGGGACGCAGCCCACGCCTTCAAGCAGTTGTTTATTTGCACGTACAGCTTGACAAATAATTAACTGCGCTTAAAGCGTCCGTAAAAAAATAAAATAAATAAAAACACCCAAAACTGTATACGGTACCATAATGAAGACGAACTGTATGTTGATATGGGAAATTCTGGAGGGACGTCGAACGGCGTGGCGCGGTGACGTAATGACGTGTGCCGTTAATCTAATTATGTTCTATAACATGTAAAACGGTACATGAAAGGAGTATTCTAAAAGCGACTCATGTAAACACCTTATTTCACATTATTATATTACTCAGAGTAAGGTCAATAATTAGATTACTGCTGTCCATGTAAACGTAGTCACTGTCAGAGGCACACATCATATAACATCACAGCAGGTCTTTGCTTGTTCGAGTGAAGTGCTTTTGCATTTGGAAGACCAATAAATGTTAACACGGCTAGTTGAATCTGATACTGTAGCACAATCCCATCCCAGCACAAACGTAGCACAAATGAAGCACAAATGAATGGCATAGGTTTGATGATTATTTAATTTCAAAGGGTGCCAATTTCATGTTGGTATCTTCAGGGGGTAGTTTTCACTGAGATTATATATGTATGCGTGTGTGTGTGTGTGTGTGTGTGTGTATTTCTAATTTTTTTTTTTCAGAGGTACATCTTTTCAGCAGTTCTGTCTTTTTTCCTGACCATGCCTTAGGTCTCTCTTGTCCATATTTCCTCCAGTTTCATTCTGCTTTAATTTTATAATTCTTATTTATACCAGTCACCGTAATCTGCCTGGTAGGCGCGGACAATCCGGGTTAATCAGCGTGGAGAATTCTGGGCAACTGAGTTCACCCTCATGGCTGCTCTCACTGCGCTGCTGCCCTCTGCTGGCTGTGGGTGGTGTAGCATCTCCTCTTACAGTTTAAGCTAGTTTTATGTCTTTTTGTGCGTTTTTTCAGACGTAGTCGTCTTTCATATGGCTGTATTTGTATAACTGTGGAATCAACAAGGCATCGATTAGAATTTTGGAATGCACCCAGTGTGCTCAGATATATTGAATTCCTCCTGTATTTGCAGCGCTGTTGTTCAATGACTTTGAACAGAGCATTACCTTAAGGTGAATTTACACAGTTATGTTTAAGGAATATAAGTATGTCAGTAATGTCAGTTGTTTTCTGTCTCTGCCGTATCTGTGTGCAGATGTGTGTAACAGCACCGAGCTCCCTGAGGTGGAGATCATCAGCCTGCTGGAGGAGAGGCTCCCAGTGTATAAGCTGAGGGCTGACAGTGTGTATGGCTATGAGCACGACGACTGGCTGCACACTCCTCTCATCTCTCCAGACACACACATCGATCTGACTGCCGAGCAGATCGAGGAGACCCTCAACTATTTCTGTAAGTACGGATGGGTCACCCTAGTACACGGTCTCCTCATTCTCTATCCACCATCACTGATCTGTTTGAGCAGAATGCACACACCAAAGGACTAAAGCGCCACCGCATCACTCACTTTAAGCAGAGATGAAGTAAGGGCTTTTTCTTGCTTTAATGATTTAGTGCTGAAATGAGAACATGTCGATATTTTGGTGTGTAATCGGGACAGAGGATGTGAAGTACAGATATAGCAGTAGTGATGGAGGGGGGAAGAGGACTGCCAAGGGCGCTAAAAATAGGTAGAGAACTTACATATCTAACGTACGTACATATCTAATGCAGAGGGTTAATTATCACCTCTCTCTCTCTCTCTCTCTCTCTCTCTCTCTCCCCTCCTTGCATCACTTGGGTGTTGTGTGGATCTTGTGCTTGCAGTACACACATGAATGTACTGCCAGGGGAGCTTTAGAGCTTTAGCTAGCTTGTGTGTTTTAGAATAGAAAACGAGTACATCAGAGAGAGAGAGAGAGAGAGAGAGAGAGAGAGAGAGAGAGAGAGAGAGAGAATGAGTGAGTGGGAGGATGTACAGGAGTGTTAGGGATGAGTTCACAGAGCTGGAATGCTTCATCATGGACTGCACCTTTGGTAATGTGTGTGTGTGTGTGTGTCTGTGTGTGGGTGGGTATGTGTGGGGCTGTGGGGGTGTCTGTCTCTGTGTGTGCGTGTGTGTATTGGACATGTCCTTTGCATGTCTTGCTGTCTTCTCTCTCTGGCTCTCATTATTGTCTTTCTGTATTGCTATTCTCTTTCTTTCTTTCATCTTCTCTCTCTTTCCATCTTGCTATTCTCTCTCACTGTGTCTCTCGTAACCATCTCTCTTCCTTTTCTGTCTGGCTATCTACCTCTATTTGTTTTTATGTCCTTTCAATCTGTGTCTCTCTCTCTATCTTGTTCCTTTTCTTCTATGCTGGGTATTGTCTTTTTTCCTCTCTTTTCCCTTTCATTCTCTCCCCATCTCTATACCTGTATCACCTACTTTCTGTCTTGCTGTCTTCTCTCTCTCATATTCAGAGTGTTTGAATGTATGAACTTGATAATTGAAAAAAAAATTATTATTATTATTATTATTATTATTATTATTATTATTATTCACCTGTCTGTTGTGCCAAATCAGCCGCAACATATACATAGTGGAAGGGGAAGAGCCAGCAGAGGGTACTGCTGTATTGAACATCAACATCAACACATGTGTTAAATTTATATAAACAGATCTTCTGCCATTTGAAGATTAAAATAAACTGTTACTCTCTCAAAGTTTCTCAAAATGACATCTCTATAAAATAAAAAGAATGCTTATTAGCATTATAATTAAAAAAAAAAAAAAAAAATTTAAAATTAGTAAAAATATGACTGCAGTAAAGTGTTTTTTTTTTTTGTTTTTTTTTTTGTATTCAAGATTTTCCGCACATCCGCACCTTTTTATAGCTAGTGAAAGTGTTTTCTTTATATTTACTTTAAACATATAGGAATGCTTTGGAGTGTAGTTCAACAACAGAATTCATTTCAGAGACTTTGCTGCAGAAAATGGGGTTTCCAAATGATAGGCACCCTTACAGTTAATATTTGATGAAACCCCTCCTGGAGAGGGATCTTAGACAAAATAATATCTGTTGAGGCGCAGGTTGTGTGATGCTAAACTGGTAGCTGTAAGCTTCCTCTAACTGTTAATTGTCTAATTGTCATTTCCTATATTAGACATACAAATTGTTTAAATTTCTTCTTTTTTTGGATGAAAGAGTGAGAAACTGTCCTTGAGTATTCCTTTAAATATAAACATCTTAACAGGAAATAATTTCTTTGCTTGTTGTGTTTGAGGGTGCGAAGAGGTGGCTCTGCCTTCTGGATGTGTGTGTGTGTGTTTGTGTGTGTGACTGAAACAGCAGAGTTATCTGAGCTGATGCAGTTGCCGAGTGCTGTCGGCATGGCAGCAGTTGCCGGGGTAATCATGCTGCGGCGTTGGCGTAGCGAGGATCATGTTAAGACACACAGGGAATACCTCGAACGTGTTCACAGCCAGGCGCTGACTTTTTATCATAACAACACTGGAAATTCACCACTGCTGTAATTAATAACTGGTGTAGATTTATTGCATGGATAAGCCTGAGAGAAGAACGTCTGGTTTCTATGAGGGTCTCTCTTGGTTCTACCCATAGTGCTATGCGCTGAACGAGTGGGCCAGATGACTAAGACCTACAATGACATCGACGCTGTCACCAGACTTCTGGAGGAGGTGAGCTGAGGGCTTTTTGAATATTTGGTCTGATCTTAATCAAGAACTTTGAATGAACCAAGCAGTTTGGAGTTACTTTTTTTCAGCTTTCAACTAGTTTAATTACTCATAATGAATAAAACACTAGGGTGTGTGCTGTTCTATGAAAATAAAAAACACCAGTGTGGTGCGATGCATTCCAGTGCAAAGTCCAGTTACTATTATCATCCGGAAGCCGAGCATGTCCTGAAGCGTTTTATTCTTCTTATACCACAGCAATTAGCCAACAATTAAAATTTTTCTTTGTTAAAGAATGACACGTTGTACATTTTATCCACTTATAGTTACATTTCATGTTCAAACAGAAGTTAATAAGTTAAGTTAACTTTAAGTTAATAAGGCTGAAAAAGTGCAGCTTGATAGAGAGAAACTGCAAAACTCAATGTCCTCAACATCGAAAACGTTCCCATGGTGGAAAACCTAAAGTTACAGCTTTACCTCTGCCTGTTATGAAGCACTGACCCTGAAGACTCCTTCCATAAAATGTTAAATAAACATCTTGAAGGAAGATTCACCATATCTTTCAAATATTAAATAACAACACATTTTAAAAATCGGTTTATGATTAGTCTTAGATTAGGCGTCTGTTACACAAGCCTCGTGAATGAGCTGTTAGAAACAATAATGTATTAGAATGTATATTTTGAATCATAGGACACCTGGCAGCCAATAGAAAACGAGTATTTATCGTTAAAAGGAATTTAGAGTATTTGGAGCCAGCAAAACTTTCAATAAAAATGAGTTTAAATACAGCTTGTATGTGAAGTCTGTAATACAGATATTCTAATCCTGTGGCTAATCTTATCTAAATGTACAGTATGTTAGGGCTTTTTTTTTTTTTTTTTTTTGAGCAAACATCTGTGTGGCTGTACAGAAAGAACGGGACCTGGAACTGGCTGCTCGGATTGGCCAGTCCCTGCTGAAGAAGAACCGGACTTTATCTGAGCAGAATGAGTACCTGGAGGAACAAGTGGGGAACATCAGAGAGGAGGTGAGACTGGTTGACCAGTCAGAACCTGGCAATCCTTAACCTGTTACTGCATGGTGTTGCCATATGGCAACAATTAATTTATCTCCAATTTTTTGATAGGCAACAATACAAAACTACTATTTTCCTATGTAATTGGAAAGGGGGGGCTTTAAATAAAAAAAAAAATCAAAACATAATGTGAGAAGTTAAAATGTAAATGGTAAATGGTGCATTTATATAGCGCTTTTATCCAAAGCGCTTTACACTGTGTCTCATTCACTCATTCACACACACACTCACACACCAGTGGTAGCAGAGCTGCCATGCAAGGCGCTAACTTGCCATCGGGAGTAACTCAGTGTTCAGTGTCTTGCCCAAGCACACTTCGGCATGTGGAGTCACGTGGGCCGGGAATCGAACTGCCAATCCTACGATTAGTGGACAACCTGCTCAACCACCTGATCCACAGACCCCCCCCCCCCCCCCCCCCGCCCCCAAAATTATTTTTTGTCATTTAAAAAGTTATATATTTTGAGTATTTTTTTAAGTGGTAAAATGTAATTGTTGCCATATGGCAACAACATGTGATAATGGTTCTGTGGTATGTGCGTTCATGAACTGAAATAGATCTACATAGCAAAAAGACACTAGGCTTCTCTAATAGTATATTTAAGTTTTTTTTTTACATTCAAAGTAAGAACTGTTGTAATTTCAGACATTTGCAATTGTACCTTATTTTCGAAAAAAAAAAAATTATGTTTCAAGAGAAAGAATTAAGATACTTTCCACCATTGCCATACAGTAACAATTTACCAACTATCCTCCCTAAAAATGTTTTTTCCCCCCACATTTTTAAAAACTAATCCAAGGCATAAAAATTCATAAAAACATTTTTTATGTAAATTTAATAATTAATGCATTAGAAGGTTAAAGCAGACTGTCAGTCTCTTCTTCATATCTGTAGCTATATCTTCTATATGTTAGTGTTTATCAGAAGAGTTTGTAATAAAAGACATTTTAAGAACTAAGAACTGTTGAGAAAACATCAAAGCCTGGCACATTGGATGGATACTATAAACAGCATGCTAGCTGACTGGCAAATTAGCAGTTTACACAAATAGTGCCTAACCTGAAAACGCAAATGCCAGAGTCTGATTAGTTCTTATTATTCTACTAGTACTTATTATTAAATTCTTATTAATATTCTACTTTTTTTGCTCAGTTGTACATATCTAACTACATGGTGAATGAATGGATAATAGAAGTTGCATGCTTCTATTATCCATTTCTATAGATCATTAGAAAATAGTCACACATTTAGCTACGCCGGACAGAACACTAATGCTAATACTAAACAAATACAACATGCAGCTATATGCTTTAAATAATGTAGCTAACTTTACGAACTTAACTAACTGGCCTACTTAGTGCCATTTCTCGATGTTAAACCTGTCTTACATTTACATTTATTTTAGCAGACACTTTTATCCAAAGTGATTTACAAATGAGGAAATACAAGCAAAGTGATATATCAAGCGGAGAACAATATAAGTAGTTTTTTTTTTAATATTTTTTTTTTTGCAAGTATAATGTGTGACCTGCGTGAATTTGCGCCCCCCCACTAACGCAAAACGTCAGCAAAATAGTGTCAATCGTTTGTGCCCCGTTTGTGCTGGATTGTGCCGTAAAAATTTTCGTTTGTGCACAAACAGAGCACAAACGATTGAGACTATTTTGCTGGCTTTTTGCGTTGGTGGGGGGGCCAACTTCACGCAGGTTAATGAGTGGACATTAGTGATATGTGTGTGTGTGTGTGTGTGTGTGTGTGTGTGTGTGTGTGTGTGTGTGTGTGTGTGTGTGTGTGTCTCTCTCTCTCTCTCTCTCTCTCTCTCTCTCTCTCTCTCTCTCTCTCTCTCTCTCTCTCTCTCTCTCTCTCTATCTATCTATCTATCTATCTCTCAGGTGGCCCAGCTCCATCATGAGCTAAATCTAAAAGATGAGCTTTTGCAGTTCTACACCAACGTAGCAGAGGAGAGTGAGGAGGATGCCACATCTTCACCGTTAGTCTGTTTGTAAAAAAATTAATAAATGACAAACCGAAATACACATTCACTTCTAAGTGAACATTCTCAGACTAAACATGGCTTTGTGAATAATAAGTACACCCCTGCCATTCCTGTTTGCTGTACTGTAGTATTGTAATAATGTCATTGTGTAAATGTGTTATGGTAACAAGCTGCTCTGTGTTGTGTTTGCAGGGTCAGAGGTCAGCGTGGCAGGACACTGTTGCCTTTCCCAAGTGGCTCCAGTGTGGATGTGCTGCAGAGGAAACTCAGAGACCTGGAGGAGGAGAACCTCTCTCTCCGATCAGAGGTATACAGAGTACACACAGGAGGACACATATACTGTATGGTTAGAGAAGAGATTGTTTCAAAATTCCTGTCCTCGAGACTTTACTGGGTTACTTTAAAAATGTATTCTGTTACAGTTATTACTTCATAAAAAATTTAATCAATAACGTAATCCAAGTATCACACCATGAAAGTAATGTAATCTGATTATTTTTGGATTACTTCAAGGTCATATATGTAAATAAAGTCAAGAGAAAAGCAATAGGATCTAAAATACTTTTATTTAGAGCTTATTTTAGAGGTTAAAACATGTTCAGTGTTTGGATTTGTTTTAATTAATTAGAGAAATAAATAAGCAAAAGATTACTATCCCTGAATTTTTTTTGGCTATTTTTGAATAGCATTCAAAACAGAGTTACAATGAATGCAGACTTTAATACACTGAAAAAGACACACTATTAGCATCACATAATATATATAATATTGGTTTCACTCAGCCCACATTTTTTCCTACACTTTTTTGAATGTCCATGGAATGAAATAAAATATCAGATGCCACAAGTGTACCTTCTGCCATCATTTACAATTTTGAATGACCAAGTAATACAAAGCAATGTGAACACATGAAATTAAAAATGACCTTTATATGGTCATGAGCATTGTTTCAACTCTGGACAGCTTCATTTGCTGCTATTGTCAAGCAACTGTTTGACGCCGTACACAACAGCGCTTCACCTTCGCCGAGAGTAGGCTAATGGTTGAAAGGTAGGAATTTGGTCAATAGTTACTGCAAATCTTTTATAATCGACCAATTGGTGTGCGAGAAGGCGGGAATTACAGAGAGGGGTTAAAGCAATGCAAATATGCACACACACGATAAAGTATCAGACCATAAGCACATCATAATGAAACTAATCCCGGATGTTTCTTCCAATTTAGAAATCTCGGCCAGACGCTCTTTTAAGGTCTGAAAAAGAGGACATGTCCGGGAAAAAGAGGACGTATTGACACCCTAACAAAAGCATTTCAGAGAACAATATGTGTTAATTTCTACCCAATTAACTTTGCGCAAAATTGAATTCCGCATGCATTAGGAGGTTGCTCATGTGAGTCACGACTGGCGAGGGAGAACCAAAACGATAATCAAGCAGCTGTCTATATTGTGTCAAAAGATTCATTTCTTTGGTTTTAAATGAAAATTTAAAACCACATGTACATTTTACAAAATGTACCTATAATCTGATCACTTTGTTTTTTGACATAGCTCTAACAGAGTACAGTTGCTAGTTTTTTGTATATGATTACATAACACTGTTACATGTATTGACTGTTATAAAGTGCTGATTCTGTTTCTCTGTTTAGGCGAGCCATCTGAAGTCAGAGACAGAGACGTATGAGGAGAAAGAGCAGCAGCTGGTGAACGACTGTGTGAAAGAACTCAGTAAGTTAAACAAGCCACGAGTTGGTGACTTGACCCCAAGAGTTGCATCAATATTTATGAATGGAATGTTACTTGAGTCGGGTTACGCAGGCGCTTAAGTCAACTTTCTAGGCACATCTTTCAAATGATGTAAATTACCTGTGTGTGGTTCATGACTCCAGTTGTGGTTGCCAGATTTTTTTCTTTTGTAGAAGTATCTCAGACTGGGTTCTTATGTACTCATTTTCACTCATGTGAATCAAAGAGGGATTTGGCTGAATGCGTGTTGTGATGATGTCACATGCGGATGCGGAAAATCTGCGGGAATTTTGAAAAATTGCAAGCTCCTCCGAATATTGTGGAGTCTGCTTGATTTTGCATTAATGTCTGCGATCGCAAAATCCTGGAGGGACTGGTATATTGATAATACATTAATCACATAATTTCATTTAAGAACATGGCCTCCTCCAGCTTATAAAATTTCACTTGATCCAGCACTTCGAATTATTTTGCATTTTATTTTTTCTTGTGAAATGAACTGTCTGATGGTAAGTGGTGCCTGACTTAATGCTGCTCCGTGCTTGAGCCAATATTACACCAGAAAAATGTGCGTAAGTCTAAGGTCAGAATCGCGCATAATTAAGACACTCCTCTGTTTTACTCAAACTCCGCCCCACGTGCGTAACTCTGGCGCAACTTCTTAACAGCGCTTAAGTCTATAGTTTTGTCTGAACACAGATGTGGGCAATTTCAGTATTAAATCCTCATTCATGGTGTGCTTAACTCAGCTGTGAATATGGTCTCCAGGACAGTCCAGTCTGCAGATCTCCACCATCGCGGAGGAGCTGACCAGGAAGACGGAGGATGCGGCTCGCCAGCAGGAGGAAATCACACACTTGCTTTCGCAGGTTGTCGACTTGCAGAAAAAGGCCAAAACGGTGAGCATCTGCACTCACACAGAAAAACCTCTCGGATAGAAAGAGAAAAATTACATTCATTCATTTGTGCTTATGTGTGTTGACAGTATGCTCTGGAGAATGAGGAGCTGTCTCAGCATCTGGTGGCAGCCAAAGACGCCCAGAAGCAACTCACAGCCGAGGTACAGCAGATCTGTGACATCACAGACACACCGTTTCTAATCTTATATATTTACATAAAAAACATATTTGTTATAATTATACAATCCACACAGCTTCAGGAGCTTGGAGAAAAGTATTTGGAGTGTATTGAGATGCTGCATGAGGCTCAGGAAGAGCTGAAGAACCTGCGGAACAGGAGTGTGTCTGCTGGAACACCGCGGCGTTTCCATCCTCTTGGACTGTTCCCTATGGTGCATAAACACACACTTGCACACACACTATTATCCTGCATTGCTGCTTAACCCTTGTGCATTAATTAAAAAAAGTTACACATAGGTCCACAGAGGACAAAAATGTCCATGTCTAAAAACTGTCATAAAAATATTATACATGATTATAATTGTCACCCTTTAAATGCTGGTTTGTTTATATAATGCTACAGATGTTTTAATTTTTAAATTTCATTTTAGACATTGATTTTGATGCATTCATATTTTTATGCAGTGTCAGATTTTACAAAAACCTACCACTCAGGTCCATAAAGGACAAAAATGTCCATGTCAAAAAACTGTCATAGAAATATTACATATTATATTATATATGCTTTATCCTGGTCAGTGTTGTGGGGGATCTGGTGCCGGATCCCGGGAATGCTGGGGGTGTGGCGGGAATACAGCCTGGATGGGACACTTGTGTATTACGTTACCTAAATAATGCTGTACCTACATTTAGAGCTAGCATTATTTCTCTCAGCCAATCAGATCAAACCTGAAGGCAAAAATTATTATGATTGGGAAAGCTGTGTGTACATGCACGCTTTATATCTTGGTGGAGACCAAAAGTAAAGACAAGTGCGTGCGTGTGTGTGCGTGCGTGTGCATTCGTGTGTGTGCGTGTGCGTGTGCGTGCGTGTGCGTGTGTGTCAGGACTCTCTGGCTGCTGAAATTGAGGGAACTATGAGGATGGAGTTGAGTCACGAGCAACCAGAACACGAGGAGCAAAAGTATGAAGCTTTTATTTTTTCCACATTTTTGTTTATTATGAACTGTGTTCCAATATTACTTTTAAGATACCATCGTTGAATTCCATTTATTCCATTTCACTTTTTGTCATTAGTTGAGCTCTACAAGACTGTAGATTCAGGAGCAGAAGTTACCCAGAATGCACTATGATCTTAACAAATGATCAAAACAAAATAGTTTCTGGAATCTCTGAAATATAATTTGATTTGCATTCATACTGAGGTTTGTGTAGATGACTGCTCCGTCTGTAGAAGACAGATCTTTGCTGGATTAGAACTCCCTAATATTTTATGGCCCCCCTGGAAATCCTTTGGTCTCTCTTAACTCTTTTCATGAAGCCTGTGAACAGTTAACACCTCTATAACATTTTAGTACTTTTTTTGTACTGATTATACATGTGTGTGTTTGCAGGGTGCGTCATAAGCGTGTGTTTGAGACGGTTAAAAACGTTAATCAATCAGTAAGGCAGCGCTCGCCGGCTCCGCCTTCTGCTAATATCCCAGGGTCCAATCAGACGCTCTCGTCTCTAAGTTTCGCCCTCTCTGACAGCAACACTGACAACACTGCTTCCCTTGATAACCGTGAACAGAGCATGCTTCTGGAGGTGGAGTCGACAGATGCCAGGTGGGTGGGGATTAACACTGACTCCAAAGGTTTTAGGTAAACAACCAGGAATGTTTGGTTCCTTAGATTTTCACTAGAGCTATGAGGCTAACATTACGACTGTTAGTTAGCATCATAACATAAACAAGACCATAATTACAAGCTTAAATATTTCATAATAGGGTAGCTGTCCACTCTGGTTTAGAAAAAAAATCTCCTGTGTGCATGTGTGGCATCCCCCCTGTGTTCTGACAGCCCTGAGAAACGTTCCAGCTCAGAAGACCTGAAGTTGGCATTGCGCCGACTCTCACTGCGCCGACAGAACTGCCTGAGTGAGCGACGTTTCTTTGAGGAGGCACGTGAGAGGAGGCACCATGATGCTCCCCTTCATGGCATCGTGTCTGGAGAGAGCATCATGTCGCTGGGCTTGTGGTCGAGCCGGCCGTACCTCCCAGACAAGCTGCAGATTGTCAAACCATTGGAAGGTGAGAAACTTCAGGCATTGTGGGTAACATATGAAACCGTTAACCAAAGTGAAAACAGACCATATCCATCAAAAAAATGTCAACTCAACGTAAAATTTACATTCTTCTTCTTTCTCCGTCACGTTCTCTCTCTCTATATGGCTGCTTTTCTCTCTCTCTCTCTCGCTCTCTCAGGCTCCGCCACCTTGCAGCACTGGCAGCAGTTAGCTCAGCCTAACCTAGGCGGGATTCTAGACGCCCGTCCCGGTGTCGTCCCAAAGGGTTTCCGTCCCCTGGAACTCGATCTAGAGGAGGTCTATCACTACAGCGACTATGAGGAGGACGAGCCGGGAGAACAGTACTTCCAGAACCTTCCCACCACTACTACAGCCAATCCTGGTATTGGCCACGCCCCCTCTGCCTCTCCGTCGCCCTGCCTCAGCACTGGCCATGCCTCTGCAGAGTTCTCAGGTGGGGTAACTGTAGTTAAATAATACATACAGTAACATGCAAGTTTGTGTCTCTTTATAGTATTTTATGCTACTTGCAAGGACGCTCATGTATTTCATGTAATAATATATGCTGTATAGATTAATATCTGAATTCTATGCTATGTAAAAAAAGTATTCTGATGAAATTTTATTGCGTATTTTGCAGTGCACTACCCGGGTAAGTGCATGGCCCACACCAGTTCCACCTACACGTTCACTACCTGCAGGATCCTCCACCCATCTGACGAGGTCACCAGAGTCACGCCCAGGTCAGACAGTCTGCACTTTCTCTCTAAATTCACTTTAATATAAATAAATGTCAATGTTTTTACATTAAAGTACAATGCCAGAACCAAAAACATCTATAACAAACTGCCAGTACTCGTATTCATAGTCTTCTTCTTCTCTCCAGTCTAAACCCAGTCCCTACCTCCTCATGTGTGATGTCGTCCAGCCTTCGCTCCACCCCTGCAGCCACGCCCTGCACACCACGCCGCTTAAGCCTCTCCCAGTCCCAGTCCTTCACCAACTTACGTGACTCTACTAAGACCTTTAGCACGTCACTGGGGTTAGTGCGCCTCCTACAGGAGCGCGGGATCTCTGCAGCCGTCTATCAGCCACGTAGCTGGGACAGGGCGAGTGGGAGTGTCCATTTATCCACCTCCATCCTCCCTCCATCATCCCCTCCGGACTCTCAGAAACCTTCTACTCCACCAAACTCCCCTGCCCGACACACTCCTAGCCCCCACGCTGTTGATCCGGACAACCCTGCTGACTTTTCATTCAAAAGCCCGTCCTATGAGAACTTCTTAGCCTCTAAGCCGGCACGGTCCATTCTGAAAGAGGTGGCGGGGGGGACCCAGGCGAGGGATTGTGAGAGCCAGACGGATGTCAGTGTGTACAACCTGAACCTGGTGGATAAGCTAAAGAGGCTTGGGCTGGCAAGTCCAGGAGCCAGTGGGATCTCAGGGCCGCGTCCCATACTGGGCTCTCTCGGTGGCCTGAGGAGGACGGGCTCTCCCTTTACACCCCTAAACGAAGGGTTAAGGCGCAATCGGAGCTACCCAGCTGTGGTCGGAGCAAGCATGGCTATGAAGGGCCCTGGACCCCAAGGAGACGAGCTGATCCTAGCTCAGAAACTTCCCAAGCAGACTAGTCTCAAATAGACAAAATATAAACACTCAATCTACTGTATTATATGTATTTAAGTGTAAGTTATGCCCTCCACAAGCAAAATTCAGCCTATTTGCACTAGAGCATGCTCTGACTTGAAAACAGAGTCTTCTCTTATCTGCACATAACCCTGTGTATATATATATATATTCCACACCTTAGTGTGTAAGGCCCAAAGTAGAGCTTCATCACCTTCCCTCACAGACACTTAGGGGGAAATACCATAAAGAAAGAATCATCAAGCATTAAAACAGGCAAAATCATTATCATTTGGCGTAAATACAGCAATTTCACCAGTAACACAGCAATTACACCTACACTTTATGGCCAAAGGTATGTGGACACCTGACCATCACACCCAT
The DNA here is from genome assembly GCF_001660625.3 of Ictalurus punctatus. Classification (NCBI taxonomy): domain Eukaryota; kingdom Metazoa; phylum Chordata; class Actinopteri; order Siluriformes; family Ictaluridae; genus Ictalurus; species Ictalurus punctatus. The sequence continues at coordinate 17,186,409 of NC_030417.2, read as the reverse complement.
ATATAATATGCTTGTTGAATATACCATTCCATGGGCATTGATTTGGACTTGGTCCTCCTTTTTGCTGTTATAATAGCCTCCACTCTTCTGGAAAGGCTTTCCACTAGATTTTGGAGCATGGCTGTGGGGATTTGTGCTCATTCAGCCACAAGACCATTTGTGAGAGCTACAGTTCATCCAAAAGGTGTTCAGTGGGATTGAGGTCAGGGCCACTTATGCAGGACACTTATGTTCTTCTACACCAAACTTGGCAACCGTATATTCATGGACCTATCTTTGTGCACAGGAGCATTGTCATGCTGGAACATGTTTGGACCTCTTAGTTCCAGTGAAGTAAAATCTTAATGCTACAGCACACAGGACCGGGGTGGCTGTGGCTCAGGTGGTAAAGCGGGTTGTCCACTAATCGTAGGATTGGCGGTTCAATTCCCGGCCCACATGACTCCACATACCGAAGTGTCCTTGGGTAAGACACTGAACCCCAAGTTGCTCCCCATGGCAAGCTAGCTACCATTGGTGTGTGAGTGTGTGAATGGGTGAATGAGACACAGTGTAAAGTGCTTTGGATAAAAGTGCTATATAAGTGCGCCATTTACCATTTATTTACCGCACAAAGTCATCCTGCAGCAAATTTGGAAGCGGACAATTGTGCAACAGTTTGGGAAACACCACATATAGGTGTGATGGTCAGGTGTCCACAAACTTTTGGCCATATAGCGTACATAAGGGGTGAGCAATATAGCAATATTTTAAACCAATTTTCATGATATATGATAAGCAGGGATCTATTACAGACTGGGCACATGTCCATTTAAGCTGAATTGATTAGACTGACTGGCCATTACACAAAGTCACACGCAACACCAATCATCATCAGCGAGTTAATACAACATGAACCAATGAATGTAAAGCCACTGATTCTGAAATAAATTTGGAAATGTTATTGGTGTGTGGGTCTGAATTGATAAACGGTGAATAGTCACTTATGTCCTAACTATTTAGAACTGGATCTAGATAAATGGATTAAAGAACAAAAACATGGAAATCTCTAAACTTAAAAAGAAATGAGAAGCCAGCCATCCTCCATTTTTAAGTGGGCCGGATTAAAAATGAGCCACAAACTAAAATGGGCCAAAGAGCTCAACATGCATTACTCCTGACCATTGAGCCAGAGCTTGTTGTACAGGTGATGATTTGGTGGATAAGTTTGAGATAAAACAAGAAAGAAACCAGTCAGGTAATAATTTTGATAAATGGATGTATAATGTTGTAATTGTGGTTTGGTGGTCGTGTAGTAGGGTGGGTACAGTGTCCCTGTGCAGGTTCCAATGCCAGAGGTGCAGATTTTACTAATGCGTCCCTGATGTAACCTAATGTATTATTAGTGAGACAAATAAAACGCAATAGCATACAGCTTAGCCAAAGACTACATGCCACCAAGTAATAAAACGAATATACAAAAATGACCGTTATACTTTATATACTTATATATATATATATATATATACACATACACACACATATACATATATATATATATATATATATATATATATATATATATATATATATATATATATATATATATATATATATACACACGGATATGCTCCCATCCCAGTGTCAACCTGCATTCTTCCTGTGAGAGGAAGAAATACAATAATACAGGGTTACCTATCTCAAAAATAAATCACAAAGTACTAAATGCTTGGGAAAGCTCAGGCTGAAAGGTTGGAAAGGACAAATAATATGCATAATTTGAACTTTTAACAGACGAATGGTGAAATTATGTATCAATGTTCAAAGATCATCAAAAGTGATTTTGTCCAATCTGTATAATCTCATGTTGCCCAACAGAGGGCGCTATTTGAATGCTCAAGAATATATGTTTAAATTTCTCCAGATGTGTTTTAAGGAACACGTACCAATCGTCATCTAGAGCAGGAGCCAGTGACCCATTTAACTGTAAAATAAATGAAATAAAAATAAATAATAAAATCCACAGACCCCCTGAGTACAGATGTATTTCATGAACATTATTTAAACGTGTACAAAAATATATTGTCTACATTTTAGAGGCTTCAGCTTTTTATTCCTGAATTTTCCTTCAGCAGAACACATTCGGTCCATGTCAACATTATATATAGACCAACATATTTTTATGAGTTATTGAGGTTTAGATTAAATCCATTAAATTGCGATGGACAGTCAAACAGGCTAATAATGATAAGAACTGAACATCAATTAGAAGGGAAATTTGTGAAAAAAAAACTTCCTCATAGGCCACATAACAAAATGTTGATTAAGCAAAACTACACTGCAAGAAGCAAGTGAAAATATGGGCAAATGTACCGAATATTTCTCATGTTGAGATTATTATACATCAAGTGTAAGAATATTCAGCCTGTCATAGATGCTTCTACTTATATCAAGCTTTAAATGTTTTTATTCTGCTGGCAGATAATTTGTCCAAATGAATGCTGGAAATGATAAAAAAAATTACCTGCCAATAGAACATGAATATTTCAAGAAAGCCTAGAGATAGGTTTAATAATCATATCTTATAATAGGAAATACGATACTGTTGTCTATGTTGAAGATAGTTTCTCTTCAGGTGGACAATGTTTCTTTGTTCCTGACATTAAATGTTTAACTGTTTAACATTTTAAAACGTTAAAGATAAAATGGCCAAGAGGTTATAATGTTAAAAGGTATAAGGTTAAAACATGAAAAGATAAACCATGTTTTCTGAAGTTTAAAAAGTGAAAATGTAGTTTGTTATCTTATGTTAGGTGGCTGCTACGGTATTGCTTGACAGTTGCTATGGTATTGCATGCAGTTGCAAGGTGGTTGCTATGGTGTTCCAGAAAAAAAAAATCCCACTTTGGAGTGTTGTTATGCGGAAAAAAGTAACTCCAGTCTGTCTATAAAGGACATCGTATAGGATCTAAGTCTTGTGGTTAGTCTTAAGTCTCTTCTTAAGTCTAAGTCTGAAGAAGAACAACAAGAAAAAGAAGAATTATGAAGAACAGTATGAAGTTCTTTGGATATTGGTTGTTTTATATTTGGTTTATGACACTCGTTTTCTCACACAGCCACATGTTGAAGATTGTCCAAAAGGGGAATGAGTGTGTATCGGCACTGAGTAAAAGTAGGGGCATTTTACACAAATCAAAAGATATATCCTGCTACAATGGGCACAGGCTCACCAAAACTGGACAGATGACATCCTGAAAAACATCACCTTGTCTTCTTCAGCTGTCCAATCTTAGTGAGTCTGCACCCTCTGTAGCCTCAGATTCCTGTTCCTGGCTGACAGGAAGTGGAATTTCTGCTTTTGCAGCCCATCAGCTTCATGGTTCGATGTATTTTGATTTTGAGAAACTTTTCCTGTCAGCTCATACCAGTCTGCCCATTCTCCTCTGACCTCTCTCAAAAACAAGGTGTTTCCACCTGTAGAACTGCTGCTCACTGTTTTATGTTTTTTGTACCATTCTGTTTAAACTCTAGAGCAGTGGTCACCAACCCTCTTCCTTGAGACCTACCTTCCTGCAGGTTTCAGCTCCAACCAAAAGCTAAAACACCTGTTTTAGCTGATCAAGAACTTCTTAAGGCAATAATTAGATGGTCAGGTGGACATGATTATGGTTGGAGCTAGGAAGGAACCTAGGAAGGTCGATCTCCATGAACAGGGTTGGTGAAAAGTGCTCTAGAGCAGGGGCTCCCAAACTTTTCCTGGGCAAGGCCCCCCAAATTGCATTAACATTTGACCGATGCCCCCTTTTGCAAAATGTATTTAAAACACATTAAAAATACAGACTTCTAAATATATCCCCCCCTTTTTTATTATTAATAATTACATCTTACATATTTACATTACATTAGGAATTGATTGTGTGTGTGTGTGTGGTTGTTTGAGAGTGAGAATGTATTTTTCACACCAAATTGTTGAGGCTCCCCGGGCACCCCCTGGCGGCCCCCACTTTGAAAACCACTGCTCAAGAGACTGTTTTGTATGAAAATCCAGGAGAACAGCAGTTTCTGAAATACACAAATCAGCCGCAACAACCATGCTATGGTCAAAGTCACTGAGATAAAAATTTTTTCCCCCCATTGTGATGTTTGATGTGAACATCTGTCACTTTTGACCTGTATCCATATACAGACCAACCACCTAGGTTTTCATTCTGAGATGCTTTTCTGCTCACCATGGTTGTTAAGAATGGTTTTTATTTGTATTTAAGTTTTACATGTATCACTTGTATTTAGCATAGTAACATTTGTTGTGTGTCATTAGTAATTCATATTGGTTAATAGTTGGATGATATTGGAAGTACTTAATGATTTAAAGCAATGTCACAAATGAAATCCACATCTTGGCATAAACATTAATAACAAAAACAGGACTTTAGAATATTCTAGTTCTTCTAATCCACTGCAGGACATGATTCACGTCAAAACACGGCAGAACTTCAGAAGCCTAATTCTTCATTACTTCTTCGTTTGTCTGTGCAGAATCACAGATGTTTGCAAGACATTTACGTCATTGAGTTGGATATTAAATACCAGAAGTAATTGCTTGTCCAGGCACTCATGTTTTCGGACAGGACTACACGTGTAGTGGCATGTACTCATGAGATGTTTTCTTCCACTACTATATTGATTTGTTCAACTAAGCATAGAGTCTGTATAGCACATCAACAGTTTGTGGAGGTTTGATGCATCCAGTAAACTTGATTTCAAGAGCAGAAAGTACCCAGAAAGCATTACAATGGAAAGCAATTACATTTCACTGGACAAAATAATGCAGATTCTAAGCAGGAGCGGTATAATACTTGCTACGTTTACGTGTGCTTTAATTTTATACCACAACTCTGTTAACTGCTTGATTCTGACCAGTCAGAAGGTGCTGATTAATCTTCTATAACAGCAGATCTGACAGTTGTTCCAGATACAAGGCAAATCACAGGTTTATATTAATGCACTCATTTTAACACATTATACTTTCTATAGTAACAGGGTGGGGGACATGGCGGCTTAGTGGTTAGCACGTTTGCCTCACACCTCCAGGGTTGGGGTTTCGAATCCTGCTTCTGCCCTGTGTGCACGGAGTTTGCATGTTTTCCTCATGATTCGGGGGTTTCCTCCAGTTACTCCCAGTTTCCTCCCCTGGTCCAAATACATGTGTGAGAATGGGTGTGTGATTGCGCTCTGCGATGGAGGCACCCTGTTTGGGATGTCCCCTGCCTTGTGCCCCACGTTCCCTGTGATAGGCTCCAGGCTCCCCCACGACCCTGTGTAAGATAAGTGGTATAGAATATGGATGGATATTCACAGGGATGGCTAGGACTAAATTATTAAGCAATGTGTAAGACACAATCTTTCATCACAGGCATTAAGTACATTGCTTGCCCCGCCAACTAGTCTGTCACAGCTGCCATGTCTTCCAATTACCAGCAATGAGGACTCTGTTGGCTTCCCTCTTCAGGGTTGGTCGTGCTACTGACCCTCCAGTGATGATCCTGATTTAGGAAATAGGGCACAAGGTTTTCTAATCACCAGTGTTCTGGCTCTCCTGATCTTCTGGCGCTCCAACTGACAAAAATGCAGACACTCTAAATTCCAGACTCTCGATTGCCGTGATTTTCCTTCCTAAATCACCAGCGCCCGAGGCTCCTGATACACCCAATTCGCAAGCACTCCAGTCCATAAATTTGTCTGCACTCATAAACAGTCTGCTGAGCACTTTATTTGACCAACACTTGAATATACAGTAATTGCTTGCTACCTTCCCACTACTTTGCTCACATCATTGGTTGTGTTTTTATATTGTCATTCGATGCGCCTTGTTTGCGGTTGTGACAAAACAGTTTCTCTCGAAGATCAGCCAACATTTGTTTAAAAAATAATCCAACATTTACGTACTTTATTTATGACTTAGTTTACTGAACTACTTCATGTCTAAATATAGCAGATCCTCAGAAGACATTCTCTTAATTTCCTGTTTGGCTGTTGAGAATCTTGAATGTTTTTCTGGTTTCTTACTTGACAGGACCAATATGCTGGAGTGCTAGCACTTTTTTAAGCTCCTATTTCAGGACCTTCTGTTCTACACCTTGCTATTGTGGTTCTCATGACAAATGAGTCATTTGTCTGTAGTGCCTGTTGAGGCATTAGTTGACGGATTAGTGTCAAATTCCGTTTGTGTCTGTAATTAATCGAGAATACACGCTCAAATTGCAAAGCCTGGCTCTTATATCAAAGACAGCACCAAGCCTTCCCATTATAACCATTAAAACCATTACACATTCTATGATGGTTTCTATTGTTTTGTTTTTTTCATTGTTTCAGCAGGATTGCCTTTTATTTTTACTGGTTATGATTTATTGTCTTGGTAAAATTTTATGCTTATAGACTTGGCAACTTGTACAAATAAATCTCAATGTTTGTTGCTTTTTTCTTTGTTGCTTTGTCTCCATTTCACATCTAGCATAGCCAATCCACCTACTGACATGCTTTTTGGGGTTGGGATGAAACCAGGGAAAACAATGAAATACCACACAGACCGTATCTGAGCTCAGGATCAACCCTTGGAGCGGTGAGACACTTATTCTACCCACTGTAACACATGTATATAACACTACTGTATGTATTATAGAGCTGGTATTAACAGTATTTATTTTGCAAATCGATTTTTATGTATGTATATTAAAATTTTGGCATGCATACATAAAATACTAATATGCATACTTATTTTTTAAGTATGCATATAAAATTTGTGTCCATACTTAATTTGAATACAGCCTTTTAAAAAGCTTATGTACTTATATTACATAATCTAATTATTGTTTAGTGTTTTTACTGATTTGTAGTTTCATATTTCTTTGCTTAAAGACTTCTATGTATCAGTACATTAGGTAAAGTTTGCTTAGTAAATTAATCCACAGGGTAAACTAGTTAAACTTTAGCTGGCTCCTGCAAGTCTGACCAGGATGAGTAAATTGGATGAATTAAGTGTTTCAGCATGATTCAGATGCTCAGACTGACATATAAGGAATAGTAAAAACCTATGGCTTGATGAATGACTGCATTGGTGAGTTGGCTTAATGGGTAGTGTTAATACTTCATGTTCCAAGGGTTGTTGGTTCAGTGCTGAACTGTGGTCACTTCTGTAGTGTTTCATGGTTCCTCCTGGGCTTGTGTGGTTTTCTCCCACCTCTAAAATTATAGTATGCATACTTATTTTTTACATATGTATATAAATTTTGTGTCTATACTTAGTTTGTGTACAAAATATGAAATGTTTTTTTTTTTTTTTTTTTTTAATTTTTAAGCATACTTATTTGGCAAACTTATTGTTTAGTATTGGTACAGTTTTTTTTTTTTACTGATTTATACTTTCATTGCACAGTGATTTCTGTCATTGTAAAAATAATGTTACAAAGCATTCATTTATTTATTGATCTACAGTTAAATAAAAATTAAACTGGGAAATTAAATAGTAAGTGTCACGTATCGAGGTTGAGCCAGAAGCAAGTGCAGATAATGACATTTATTGAAACAAAGACACGAAGACAACTTGGTATAACACTGTGGCATGAAACAAAACACCGAGACATGAACAACAAGCATCTAGGACAACGCAAGACAAGCAAATAGTGCAGACAAGGACTATATATACACACGAGTGCTCATTAACAAAACGTAAGTCAGGTGCAGGTGGTCATGTGACAGCTAGTGCAGTGCAGTGGCTGATGGGAAGTGGAGTCCAGAGTTTCTTGATATGTGACAGTAGGCTGTAAAAATGCAACTATTTCTGGACATTGCATTATCTAAATATTCTACATAATGATTAATAATCATAAACATGACACTTGTAAATAAAACAATTTTATATATTAAATTAAAAAATATATAATATAGTTGTCTTGAATATCTCTACAACTCAAAAAATATAAATGGAGCCTCCATCAACTGAAAACACGCTGTCATAATTAAAATTTAAAGTAGCACTTTTGTATTTAACTACTTCTGTTTCTGAATAAATCACAAGTGTGTTTTGATTTGATGGTCAGAAGCTGTACTAAATGACGAATAACCTAAAAATCACAAAAATGACACTTTTATATATGCAATTTATATGATCCTTAAAATAAAAAGACAGCTAAATAGTGAAAAAAACTTAATAATTGTTGGAATTATACAAATGAATGACAATAACTTTCTAATAGTCCATCACCTGAATCTTTCTAATTGGCATGGGCCTCCAGTCAGTGTTATTCACGTGGAATTCATTCAATGTTACCTCAATGAAATTTCTACAGTGAAAAGAAAACCAGCTCATTTAAAAAACAGTTAGTTGAACTGAGCTTCAAACCCTGGTCACGGGCATAGTAAACTTTGCATATTACTGCTGCACTAATTTAGCACACATACAGTGGCCTCCTTAAGTACCTATACCACGGGACTCCATCACGCTCACTTTATATTTTACATAATCTTGTAATTAGAAACTGGATTAAATTATCATAAATTTTGATGAGAAACGTAATATTTTTTGTGAACCATTTGACCACACATTACATTTTTATTGTACTGTGTTCAGCTACAGTATGTTGTTCAGTGCGCCACCTGGTGGTTATTGTGTGAAGCACAACAAATGAATTTAAATTCTTAGAACCGTGCCTGCAGTATACCACGTGATCAAAACACGCATTCTTAAAGGACACATCTGTATGAGCTGGCTAATATATTTTTATACTTTAATGCTGTTAAATGTTCAATTCGGATTGGGCAGTAGTTCCAGCTGCAAAGTTTATAGTATATTAATGTGGTCATTCAAATACATTACTGTTTCTATAGAAACAATTTACACAGGGATTTGTATGGATTAAAACCATGCTTCGTACAGACTGCATATGAATCTATGAGGTGGGCTTCTAGTGGGCTTGAAATAGTCCCTCTACTCTCTAGATACAAAGGGGTCCAGAAGTCTGAGACTACTAAATTCACATTCTTTTTGGATTTTATACTATATTTTTCAAGAAAATTAGAATCTTTTACCTTTTACAAGTTCAGAGTTTTTGGTATTTGGTGCCTCACCTTTTTGATTTAAGGACAGTGTGCACTTGAGTTGGTATGGACTCCACAAGTTTGTACAAAAATATGATCAATTTTAATTCAACTCCATTTAGTTTTATTTTATAGTGCTTTTAACTTTTAAAAGTATAACTGTATCCCTGATAGGTGATGGTGGCAAGGAAAAAGTCCCTTAGATGATATGAGGAAGAAACCTTGAGAGGAACCAGACTCAGACAGGAACCCATCCTCATCTGGGTGATTTTAAACCAAATCCATTACAGTGTCACTGAACACAGGCTTCAGTAGAGAAGAGATTAGGTATGAGGAAAACCTGGCCTTTTGTACAATGCAGTTAACATGGACTATATCACACATTTGCTTTTAAACAGAGATAGTGAAATACTGAATAGTGACCTAGGAATACTGCAGAATCTTGAATATTAAATACTCAAGATATTGAACATTTACTTTATTTGTTCTGAAATTAAATAGAAAATATTTATTATTATAAAAATATTTTATATAATCTCCAAGATTTTCAGTGTGGTCTCAGAATTTTGGACCCTACTGTCAGAACTAAAGCCTGTTAATCCCTATATAGTGAATGTAAAATAACATTTTCAGAATCATATATAAACATTATGTAGTAATGTTTTAGTCCCTAATTAACAGGTATGAACCAGCACCTTATATTGTTGTAGGAGTTTGAGACTGCAGAACCGCATTCCTATAAACGATTCACGACCTGCGGGCGATTGCGCAATGGCAGGTAATTGCGCTGCCAATCATTCCGTCAAGCTAAAACCAATCTAATAAGAAGGTAATTTGGTGCAATACGTTGTCATGGTTTTGTATAATACATGTGCTAATCCGTTAATAGGGACAGTGATGAGATTAACATTTGTTCATATTGCATTACCGCTTTGTATGATGTTCCTTTTATTAAAGGTCAACAGAGGTTAGAGGTAATGCAGTTCTGCTGTTGTAAATATCTTCGATATTGTTTGAGTAGAACAGTGTGTGCGCATGCGTGTGTGTGTGTGTGTGTGTGTGTGTGTGTGTGTGTGGTGGGGGGATTAGAGGGTCAGCTATAGAAAAGAGCTGTGAATGTGGGCCATGTGATTCATGGCTATAAAATTGCACCAATAGCACGCACTCTCACTATTTCACACCTTCTGAGATTGAGCTCACTCCTTTGGGTAGTCAATTTTCGCCAACTGAACGGCTACAAGATTTTTTCCTCTTTAGATGGTGTGTTTTTTAGTGTAACACATTTTGATAAATCTGACACTTGTATAGGTTGTGATTTGTGTGAGCTTACTGCTGAGGTCAGATGTACACTGTGTTCTTTCATTGAATATAATAAAAGAGTTGCAACGAAATACAGGGATTGCAGAAGTAACAGAGCAATTATCAATACCATCTGTACAACTTCATCAGTATTATGTTGCTGTTGTGTTATCAAGTATGATTGGTCAGAAGGTTTTGATTAATCTTTTGTGATAGCAAAATTGTGGGTTGTAATTCAGATCGGTCTACATGAATGTGCTTGTTCTAATTCTTTATCGTTATCTAGTGTAACAACTTGTACAGTATGTCAGACACTCTACACAAACTAAATGAACATATGTACATTTTGATATGGTGAAGTTTTCTGTGAGGAGGTTTGGAAGGACTCTCCAGTGTCAGTGGTTTTTAACAATCAGAGATAAAGCTGTAACTTAAAAGTTTTCCGACATGGAAAAGTCATCAGGTTGGGGTCTTTGTGCATTCTCAGTGTTTTGTTTTGTTTTGTTTATTTAAAGAGATTGATGATAAAGTTAAATAAAAATTTTATATCTGGATTTCTGTAAAGCTGCTTTAAGCTGAATTGAATTGTTGAGGAAATGAGTCTGCTGCAGTATAACATAAATGATAACAGGGGCTTGTTTTTCAGACATTCCCCAATGTTAAATGTAACTATTAACTATTAAAATAAATCTTTAAAAAATGTTATTGTTGACATATTTCTGTATTAGGCTATAAGAGGAGCACAAATGTGAGATTTTCCTGTTTATTCACCACTAATTGTCTCTCACAAAACTCTTTAAACCATTAAAAAGACAGGCTTTCTGTGATTTTGCTTTCCAATCCAGAGACTGTATCTTGCTCCAAAAAAGCTTATTGTGTCGCTGTGTCCAAATGTTTGTTTTCCCATTGGAAGACTTAAGTGTAGAGAGCCAGTCAGATTGCATCCACAAGATTCTGAAGCTTGACCAAGACCTATTTACTCTTGGTTGTTTTATCCGTACTGACTATCAGGATTATATCTGGATGGAGATTATCCATGATTAAAGTGTAAATGCACCCATGACTCTTTTGAACCAGACTTAAATCTGATTGCTGTAATTAGACATAGCATTGACTGCTAACCAAACTTCCAATATGGGAAGTTTTGAGGAACAAAATTCGATTCCTCATAAACACTGTGAACACTGTTTTGAATCTAGCATGTGTTTGTGAAATATTGTAAAATGTTGTATATCCATTGGTCAGATAATAAAATGATAACATTAATTAGGTAATAATGTGACATTTTCTGGTAACAAATGCAAAATGCTTTTCATAATAGTTATCTGCAAAGCAGTGCCATCATATCCATCATCTGTGTTCCATCTTGAGTGTTGCATTTAATGTGGAGAACTTCATTTCCACGTCAATGATCTATCTTTAACCACAAAGCACTTATCGCCTCCTAGCATTTTCCCCAGGTCCTATTACACAGGCCTTTTTGTATATTTCACCTGCCCCCGTTAACACTAGGACTTGTAGGTAATGTAGTGTCATGAGCAATGATTTTGAAGGACAGAGCTTGCATGGTTTGAGGCCAAAGTCGAATTCTGACCCGGTTTATTGGAAACACATCTACAGCACTGTGTCACCCAGACCAGCTTTCTCTTCCTCAGTCACACACAAGACCACAAAAGCAAACGACAAAAAAAAAACGTTCTGAAAAAATTTGGCATAAGTGTATATTGCATCGTCAATTTACAAACATGTACATCAAATACATCAGCATCATTATAAGAAGAGGGTGAATAGTAATAAATATATTCTTTATTTGGGAAAGTGAGGAGTGAGGCATGGCCCCTCATGAGGAGTAATCATATTCCTCGGCACTTCGGCGACCGAAGTCCATCCAGCCCAGGTAGTCCCGATCTTTTATCCGGTGGTTAGCGCTCAAAGCGCTCGCCTTGCTGTTCGCCATCGAGTTCCGACGAACAGAACCTGAGAGAGAGACCAGAGTGAGAATGAAATGAAGTTTAAATTGCATACTTTCATGCAAGACATCACATATTGAAATTTGTATAGCATGATATGTTAAGCCTAGAGTGTAGAGGTGTAATGCAATGCCACTATTTGTATCTGTATCAGAATTCGTATTTAAACTTGAAGTGGGCATGGCTTAAAGCAGAAGGTTTAAAAAAATATATTTTTTTAAAGGACTGTTTTCTTAATCCTGTTCACGCAATTATTATTTATGTTTACACCTGCCAGTGATATACTAGTAGAACTAGTAGCCTAATTTAAACCACCGCAGCCCTGACCAGGCAGTTACTAAGGACGAATGAAGGAATGCTGTAAATGCATTGTTAACATTAATAGTCATGCATTTTGTTTGTCCTGTGAGTCCTCTGACCACTCACGCATCCGCATGAAAGTAAAAACCGTCCTTAAGTGTGACTTGCACTTGTTCTATGATTAAAAAACAAAAACCAAATAGTGCATCTCCTATTCATATCTGTATTTGAACATTATCTGTTTATTCTATATAATGTATTCGTATTCGGTTGTTTCTCTACTACAGTGAAACCTAAAATCTTTACATATTTATAACATATATCCGATTTTTGAATGTTGGGTTACCAACATTATTCCTTCATTAGCACATGGCCAAAGAGTCTAGAAGATATTAATAGTAAAAAAAATTGCCTGATATCTAGTTTGCTTTTTGCCCTTTCGGAATGTGATATAAATATTCTCAAATAATTTCCTAGCAGCTTTTTGGATTCCACTGGGATGCAAGGCTGTTTTTTTTTTGTGTGTTTAAAAAAAAACAAAAAAAAAACCCCAATCCCGCCTACTCCTGTTGGTACCTTCCCGTGACCTATTCTAATGAATTTAGTTAGTTCTATTTCCCAAAACCCTGATCAGGATAAAGCATTTACTTAAGCAAAAATAATCCAATGTGTTCCTTTCTATGTAAATACATTACATTATTTACATTTCGAGACATTATTCTTGACATTTACATTGTAAACCTTTCAGAGGTCATAGAGTTTCTTCTTCAAATCAGGTCTGGTGATATCCTGTTGTTTTTTCTTCAATTTTTTTTTCTGATTTTGCTTTATCCTTTATGTTTAACTGGTAACTTCTTTGAGTTAATTTTTTTCGAGGTACATTTTCTTCCATGGGTTGTGAAAACTTTTGCACTCAACTCCATTAATGAGACTTTTGCTTTGTTTGAAAAGCTCTCGCTTTATAAAGTTTCTCCTTGTCAGTAAATGAGACTTTGACAGAAGGAGAGGCAGACATGGAAGCACGAAGCGTAAGTTTTTGTCTGTCGGAACTGGTATGACAGATGCGTATCTGCTCCAGATGTTCTCTCTCTGATTCATTTCACCCACATCCAAGAGCTTCTTTTGCATCTCTGGTTTTGTTTCATGCTCGGATGCATTGTTAGAGATGTCTCGGGGTACCTTAAACTTGTACTTTCCTCATTTTGAAGAAAAATCTGCATATTTTTCTTATTTTATCCTACATACATACGGTCTACATTCAATATCCAGATATACTGTATGCACTATGTCAACATACTGTATATAAAACACTTTAAATATGTTTTCAATATCCAAAGTACCTCAATTAAGGTCTTAAAAAAAAAATTCCTTTGTATATGATTTGCAGCTACACCTCAGAATTCCTAAGAGTATAAAATATATAAATAATACGTAAATCATAGAAATGATTCCTAAAGAGTGTTAAGTAAGCCATCTGCATTTAAATTGCATGTTCAACGTGTTTATGAGAAGATTCTTATTAATGTACCAGTCTTGTACTATCAACTATCCGCTAAGTTGAACACAAGGCAAAATACAAGGTCTATGGCTAATGCTAATACACTGTAATTTTAGCTGTACAGAGTCTTTTCTTAGTAATGTACCAAGATATCTGAGGGAAATGTTGTTATTCCAGACTCTTTTGTCACATTTCCAGTGTCACTGCGCCTTTCCATTGTGTATATACAAGACTTCATGCTAGTACATCAGTGCCTTCAGTCATTAGCTAGCTTATGCTAGGCGATTTACCCATTTGAATGACAAATGTGTCAGGAATGTAGCATCTCATGTTGAAGAAGGAATATTAGTACATCGTTCCACCATATAACATACAATAAGGAATCATTTCTCTATTTCATGTCATAGGTTTCGAGGAAACGATGTAGGCAGACGTAGGCAGAAGTTTTTTTTACCTGTTTGGGAGTTAAAATGAGCAAACGTCTGACTAATCATTATTAATTAAAGCCTAATTAACATGAACAGCAGAAAGAGTGCTAATTTCAGCTCACGCTGGTTGTGAGGATGGCAGACGGAAACATTTTTCAGTTCTTGCTCCTTTTTTGTCTGAAGGCACCTGCAAAGTTGTCAACTCTCAGCTCCTTAATTGATTCTCACTTGTAGGTTTGGATGAAAGTATCTACCAGAGTGTCTTATAAGAAACATGTAATTGTAAAATGTTGGTTCATCTAATAATAATGCAAAAGACAAGCAGTTGTATAGTAGTAGTGATCACAAGTTTGGGCTTCAGGCTTAGCCAGAGTTAGCTGGAGCTAGTTGGTTAAACTTAGCTTTTATTGACTATGGAGCATTTAATATTGAGCCATAGATTTTTGCCTTTTTAGATATAAAGTCCCCCCTGAAAGTATTGGACCAACAAGGCCAGTTCTGTTTTCGCTATACATTGAAGAACTGGCATCTTTTGTTTGAAACCACCCATTTTTTCAAGTGATCAAAAAATACTGGACCATGTGACTGATAGGTGTTCCTTGCTTCCCAGGTTTGCCCTGTTAAATTGATTGTTTAAAGAATTAACAGCTCTAGATGTCTACTCTTGGTTTGAGCTGTAGGATTTGCCTGGGAAGACTGCATTTGTTGTTAAAAGGATAAACCATCATGAAGACCTGAGAGCTGTTTATGGGAAAAAATCTTTTGATCTCAAACCCAAATGTTTTCAGTGTATAGCCAAAACAAAAGAACTGGCCTTGCTGGAACTGTATAATTAATGTTTTCACAATATTACAAGAAAAACAGAAAACTAAAATAATAATAATAATAATAATAATAATAATAATAATAATAATAATAATAATAATAATAATAAATTAATTGAATATACAAAACACAAGTCCTTACAATAAATGCATAAAAGTTTGTAGGAGTTTTTTTTTGTTCTAAGTGTAGAAAAGAGCATAATAGTGTGCCTCATATTTTATTTATTTACTTATATATCATTACAAATTATGCTATACTTAATGGAATTTCAATAGACAAAATTTCTGGTATTCCCGGATTATTATTTTTTAAATTCTTGATAAAAACTAATAAAATTGTTTGGGAAATTGTCTAGTGTTATAATTTTTTTGTATACTGTTTCTGTTTACATAACATGCTAAAATGCCAAACTTCAATAGTTCCTAAAGAATTGTGAATAATATTTGTGATATTTTAGTAGGTATGGATGACAACTTTGTTCAGTGTCATGGCACAGTGAGTGTTTTGTGTGAGTTTTGGTGAAAGTCGCTGAAAATGCTTTTAGGTGTGATACTAATGCAGCAGATGGGAGACTTCTTAACACGCACATTTCTAGTCTGCTTCAGTGCAAATTATAGATGTGTGTGAAATTCACACTTCCCACACTTGCACAATAATTCGCGCAGACACACACACAGGGAAAGTGTGTAGAGATGTGTATGTGCGTGTGTGTGCCAGTGTGTGTGTGTGTGTTTGTGTGTGTGTGTGTGTGTGGTTGGGCCTATTAGGAGATTAATGCTAACTGGTTTCTTTTAAATGTTGCCTAGCTGTTATGTTTCATCCCACGCTTCATGTCTAAGTGCATTGCACCCACATGCACATAATCGCTCCGTGCACTGCTCACTGTAGTGCCATTCCTCAGAACCACAGCATTAAGCGCTTCACTTAGAAGCCCTGGGGCCACGACGGCACATGTGATGCAACTCAGTGTTTACTGTTGTTGACCGTTGCGATGGTATTTATCGGAAGCACCATGTAGTTCGTGCTCAGCCACGATTATGCTAGCACGCTAAGAAGGAGAAGGAACAAAGGGAATTACGCCCTGGGAGGATTCGCAATTAGACGGCACTGAAGCCCTGAGCTGATATCCTGCTCTCAGGTGCGCACCCAGCTGTTTGAGGTTCCTGTTTAGGCCTGTTCATGTTACTGTGTTTTCGGGAAACAGCCTGAAGGCTTAACACATGACACCAAAATGCTGTAACAGCTTTCAATTATACTGAAGTTCAGCAAACTATTAGTCGGGTAATGAAAGACTTCTGAATCCTCTGCTGACAAAAACAAATAAAAATGATTTAATAAAACCGATGTGGCATTTGATTAAACATCTGTTAATTTGCCAGGACACAGATAGATACTTGAGATGGCGGAGTGATAGACGGAGTGTCACTATAGTATGCTGTATTTTGGTAACTGGGAAAAAAGAGTTTTTTTTTTTCATTTTAAGAAAACATTGATGTAAATTGTTTGTTACTAGTAAATTACATTTTCTAGTAACAAACAATTTACATCAATGTTTTCTTAAAATGAAAAAAAACCCCTCTTTTTTCCCAGTTACCAAAATACAGCATACTATAGTGACACTTCGTCTATCACTGAAATGCACAAATGCTGAAATGCACTGAATGCACTGAAATGCTTTATGCATTTATGCAAACTTGATGAAAGTCACACTGAAGGACAGTTAATGAAAATTAAAACACTAAATAGATGTAAAAACAGAGAAACAATCAAATTAATTAATTTAGAAAAATCCAAGCACAATGGGCTTTATTGATAAGAAATGTGGTATAGTATCCCCCCCTGAATTTTTAAGTAATTCAGTCATCACACACACACACACACACACACACACACACACACACACACACACACACACACACACACACACACACACACCACATTCAAAATTCTCTAGCTTTGAAATGATCTCTAAATATAATTTCAGTCTTAGGATGTGTGTGTGTATGTGTAACACTACACAAATTTATCACATACAAAATAACAAACACAAAAGCTGTCTCTCTTCCTCGTACCTGCAGAGGGATCGCAGGTGTAATGGTGATATTCTGAAAGGTCGAGCAAAGCAGCAGTGTGTGTGTGTGTGTGTGTGTGTGTGTGTGTGTGTTTTTGTGTGTTACATGTTATGATGTATGGTATAGCTGATTCTCAGTATAGTATCAGTTGTTGAATAATGCAACCTCATTATTCAGTGTTTACGGCAGCTGGACATTTTTACTGTCTCACTTTAAGCTAAATTGCGCTGTTGCCCTGGGATACGACTGCACTGGTCTTTGAATATCAAATAAATGAACTGAGGAACTTCATGACACAGAGTAAAAAATAATTAAGAAAAGATCTGGAATAATTGTTTATTTTTAAATCAGTCTTTTAAAAGTGTTTTTTCTTTACTAAGACATAAAACTATTTTGTGCATTTCTTCTCTCTCTCTCTCTCTCTCTCTCTCTCTCTCTCTCTCTCTCTCTCTCTCTCTCTCCCTCATACTCTTGTCCCTCTCCTTTTGTTTTCATTAGATTCCAACCCTCATATTTCTGTACAATCAAATAAATGAAATTCATAAAAAGAATGAGTAGAATAAAATGGGTTGAAAAGGAAAACACAGATTTAAAAAAAAAAAAACAAATAAAAAGAAATCAGAAAAATGAAAAACATGTCATTCAAATCTAGATAAAACTAATAAAAATATCTGTATAATTGAGAATCAGTATAAAATCAACACAATTCAGCTTCACAAAATGAATTAATCATCTAATAACTTCAACATATTTGGGTAGAAAAATACAAATAAAAGCTGTTAATAAAGAAAAAAAACAAGTAACAAATAATTAACAAATAAAAGCTATATCTCTCCATCTCTTTCTCTCTCTCCCTCTCTCTGCCCATCTCTCTCTCTCTTTCTGCCCATCTTTCTCTTTCTCCATCTCTCGCTCTCTCTGTCTGTTTTTGTCTTTCTCTCAGTTTCTCTCTCTCTCTCTCTCTCTCTCTCTCTCTCTCTCTCAGATCTCTTTCTGTCTTTCTCTCGGTTTCTCTGTCCCTCTCTCTGTATTGTCCTTTCTCTGTATGTTTCTCTCTCTTGCTCTCTCTCTTTCTCTTCCTCTATCTCTGTTTGGTTCAGTCTCTCTCTCCCTCTCTCTCTCTACCTGAAACAATTTTAATTGCAGGTAGCAGTACATACTTGTTAGTTTAACCCTAGTGATGGGGTCACAGTTTGTGTGTGTGTGTGTGTGTGTTTCTCACCTTTCCTGGAGATAAGTCTGGCCAGCAGCTCGTTGAGGTTGGCACGGGGGTTGGCGTCGTGTCCCGCGCTCACGCTGGAGTCCATCTGCAAGGGCAGAGCATCGTTCTCTTGCTGCGCTGGAGAGGAGCGGGTGCGAGCCGCAAAGGTGACCGAGAGGGCGGCCAGAAGCACGCACACACACACACCGCAGTTCATCCTGTGTGTATGTGTGTGTGGGTGTGTTTATGTATGTGTGTGTGGAATTAGAGATACAAAAAGAGAACAATTGTAAGTACAAGCTCTTCTACTTACTGCATGTTATCTCCTATTGAAGTATTGGAGTATTTAGTAATGAACTTGAGCAAATGAGGTAGATAGATAGACAGATAGATAGATAGATAGATAGATAGATAGCTGGATAGAGTCATGAAAATTATTTATTGCATGATAAGTAAAAAAAAAAAGAAAATAATATCTGATAAAAATAAAACAGAGGTAAAATAGGAAGTACAAAAACAACTAAAATCAACAACTTAATCAAAATTTGTCTTGTAAAAAAAAAATATATATACTCATTCTCTATTTATACAAATACTAATTTCAAAAGTATCACTAAAATGTGTAAAACATCTGCAAAATAAACAAGTAAGAAATAAAGTAATTGTAAAGTAAAAACATTAATCATTAAAAAAAGATTAATTAAAAAAGTTAAATCTATCTGTCATTATTGCTGTAGGCGGTTTGTTTTAAATAAGGCTTCCTATCAATTTCAGCCAAAATCATGACTTTTGAGCAAGTTAGCACATTATAGATATGAAATATTTCCCATCAACCATACAGTATTTGCATAATATATGTAATATAGATAGATAGATAGATAGATAAATAGATAGATAGATAGATAGATAGATAGAGAGGCATGCAGACAGTTAAAGGATTTTACCTTTCCTTGTTGAGGAGCGTGTCCTGCTTGTATGGGAGTGAAAGCAGTTGTTCTCATGAAGAAAAGCGAGAGGCATTTATAAAGCCTACCAGCTGTGACGTAATCACACACACACACACACACACACACACACACACACACACACACACACACACACACACACACACACACACAGTTGCTCTATTGCTGTTCTCCCTCTGTACGTCAGCACATGTAAATAACTGAGAGAATAATAAAAAAAAAAAGTTTGCCCAGTGAAAATGGCAAACATGTACTCCTCCAATAATTCTCTGTATAATCATTGATATGCTTGACAAGTGCAGTATAACAGAGGGAGAGGGTCGGCACGTGTGTTTTGATCACTGGGTAAATTTATGAATGTCTATAAACCACTTTTATCTCTCCCTTAAGGACTTCTTCTTTCCAGTATTTACATCCATCCATCCATTTTCCGTACCACTTATCCTACACAGGGTCACGGGGAGCCTGGAGCCTATCACTGGGTTTCAACATATCCCAGGGCACAATCACACACACTCACACACTATGGACAACTTGGACATGCTAATCAGCCTACAGCGCATGGCTTCGGACTAGAGGAGGAAACCGGACTACCCAGAGGAAACCCCCGAAGCATGGGGAGAACATGCAAATTCTGCATACGCAGAGTGGAGACAGGATTCCAAGCCCCAGCCCCGGAGGTGCGAGGCAAACTAATTATTCTGCGATTTATATTTATTAGAGCAGTGTGTCCTGGGATATTAAGTAGTTAGGTCGAATTCTCTATTCTGATTGGTCAGAATGTTGTAATTTCCTATAACAGCAGCTCTGATAGTAGTTTTTCCCCAAGGGTTACTTAAATATTTACGTATTGTTGTAATACATAGGGGCACGGTGGTGTAGTGGTTAGCACGTTTGCCTCACACTTCCAGGGTTGAGGGCTCATTTCCCGCCGCCATCTGTGTGCGGAGGTTGCATGTTTTCCCCGTTTCAGGGGGTTTTCTCTGCGTAGTCTGACAGTCCAAAGACGCATTTTATGCTGATTGGCATGTAAAAAAAGTGTCCACAGTGTGTGTGTGATTGTGCCCTGCGATGGACTGACACCCCGTCCATGGTGTCCTCCACCCTGTGCCCCATGCCCCGTGGGATTGGCTCCAGGTTCCCCACAACGCAGTAAGGATAAGCGCTACATGAGATGGATAAATGTTGTAATACGTTGTCGTTTCTATAGTAACACAGACTGTTACCATAGAAACCATAGAAAGACAGGGACTTGCACAACAGACGTGCCACATAAACGCGTTAATAGCCCAGGTGTAATTGTTGATATGGTGAAGTTCTCTGTGAGGAGATGTTTATTTAACATTCCTGGAAGGAGTCTCCAGTGTCAGTGCTGTGATTATGTTGTAAATTTAAAAAAAAAAAGAAGTTTTCTGACACAGGAAGTCTTCAGTATAGAGGAGTTTATGTGGTGCGGTTTCCCTGTAACATCACTTGTTTTGTGATTTTCTGTCTTATGAACTTCAAGAGAAAATAAAAAGATAGGTTGATGAGGGAACGACTGTTTATAGCTGCTAGAATGTAAGTGCTAACTTGTTCGACTGATGGTCCACAACATTAAACATTATGACTCGTCCATAAGGATGATCAGCTGTTCAACAAATATGAATCTTTATAAAGTCCTCATTCACAATATCATACATTTTAAATTCTGTTGAAATACTAATGATCTCTTTTGAGTGACCAATAATTGTTTTGTTAACTGTTTTATTGATTTACTGGCCTTTTTAGATGTTTCGGAATCGTGGAGCAACATACGCACTGTTCAATCTCACTGTGCCACATTTAGGTCCAAAGACTTCCATAGAGTATAGTGGTGAAAAATGGGAACTGCAACAAGTGCTAATAGAGGTTAATTAGGGAAGGAATCATGCTACCCCATGCTTGGAATGAGGTGCAGCTGACAGGACGGTTTATGATAGGGTTGCTAGTTTAAAATACATTGTAGTTGCCAGGATTTTGTATTATAGCATATAATCAGAATGAAATTTCCTCAAAAAGTGCAGATAGTTAGCGCATGTACATAAACATTTCTATTATAAGATCCTCCAAACTGTATTGAAAAGATTGGGAGAGAAATTATCTGTGGTCTACATCTGTACGAAATAGATTTTATATATTTTATATATTTTATATATATATATATATATATATATATATATATATATATATATATATATATATATATATATATATATATATATATATGGATCATCGATACTGTGCTTTAGCAGGCACCATAAAGCTGTTTGTGTATTTATGATTTCAGAGAAGGCGCCTATATTTGCGCATGTGCCATACTTCCTCAAATTGGTGACGTGGGATGAGCCATTAGATAGGAAATTTGTTCAAAGCCCTCCTCCTACACTCCTAGCGACACTTCCTGTCTGGAACTGATGGACCAAAGAATCGATTGCTAATTATCCTCTTGTGAATGCGTTAGGATGCTCAGTTTGTTTAGATATTCTTATATTGGACTGACAATTTAATTACACTGAGTAATAACAGTGTTGGGCATGGAGACCATAGAAAGGGTGAGGTAAAGTCTAAGTCTTTGTGTATATTACCAGATGAAACTTTATTTCTATTTCTTTATTACAATTTATTAATAACTATTAGTAGTATTAGTACTAGTAATGTGAATAGATTTAAGATTAGATTAAGGTTGGCTCAACTGACGTTATGTAACATTATTTAACATAAACTTGAACAGCATTAATGCACCATCATTAACATTGGAGTTAAGAAAAATAAAAAATAATAATAATCCCAATAAGACAAATTATCAAACTAATGTTTATCTTACTGTTGTTAATTAACTCATTAAATTACATTGTTAAGGGAACCTTATTCTAAGACAGTACCTTTTTGAATTAATTTAATAAAGAATAATGAAATCTAGCTTTAACAAAAATTGCATTAGTTTCTCATAATCAAGGCTATTGGGAGTGGAAAATTACAACAAAAAAAGGGAAAGAAGAAGAAGAAGTCATTTTTACATGTTTGAGAACTGGCAATATAAAATTGGAATCTATAAGAATAATTTATTCACACTTTATTTCTTTCATTTTTTGGAGGGGTGAAGTTTTCTGTGAGGAGATGCAGAAATATATGGAAGGAGCCTCCATTTCCCCACTTTGTAACAGTCAGAGATAAAGCTGTTCTTTTAAGTTTTCTTTTAAGTCTAAAGATGCAGGACTATGTGGTTTCTCTGTAACATGACAAGTTGCATTTTTGTCTGAACTTTAAAGGAGAGAAAAATAAAGAGAGGCTGGTGCTACTATAACACAAGTGAGAACAGGAACTAACTTGTTTTGTGGATGTTCGACAGCATTATTATTAATCACTGGCAAATTCCCCTGGTATAAGAGGAATAAATACTTCAAAATGTGGAGTTGGAAAAATAATAAAATTTCAGGTGTTAACAGTAACACTGCTTCACATAGGGCTGCATCTCACCACGCCCTCGCTGATTATATTCCTTTAAAAACACATTGTGTTTTATTCCTTACATAAGCTTTAGTCAGTGCAGATATATTTAGTTATTTAAACAAATGTCAGTTAATACATTTTACACTGTTACTTTGTTAACATTTGCTTATAGTTTATTAAAGATACGTAACCATTTAACATTTGCTAGTGCTCAATTATACAGTAAATAATGTTAGTTAAGGGAACCTTAATGCTTCTCATAATCAAGAAATATATAAGAAAATATTACTACTACTACTACTGCTAATAATAATAATAATAATAATAATAATAATAATAATAATAATAAGAAGAAGAAGAAGAAGAAGAAGAAGAAGAAGAAGAGGAATAAAAGTATTAGTAGTGGAATCAGATGTTTGGAAAGTACCATAAGTCATATGAAAATGGAAAGAAATAGAAAAGCCTCTCTCTTGCAGTCTCTTTTGGATATCGGGGGTAGCATTTGCTTGGACAGTATGAGAACACTTGCGTGGGAGGTGCAGTGGGGCGTGAGAATTGATTGGCTGGCGCGTGGGAGGTGTTGGTGTGATTGCGCTCCCTTTTTTTTCCAGGTACATGTTAGAACCTCCTGTTGCATGTTTTCGGTCTGCCGTAACAGGCCAAGTTCAGAAACCTTGCCTCTCGGTTGGCTAACAGGTCACAGCACTGATGCTGGAATGTCACACATGCATGATTGACATCCTTGATCTTATGGAGCTAAGCCGGTTGTGGCAGCTGGACATGGTTTTCTAAAGACTTGGGTTCCATTAAGCTGATTTGGTTCCATGCGACGATGCCGTTGGTTTGAGAGCAATCTCGCCGATGTTTTACACCTGAGAAGACAAAGCCAGTGAATAATGATTTATGGGTCGTTGAGCTTAGTGTCAGCTTAGTGAAGGGTGGTGATAAGACAGGAATGATAACATGCAATAGAATTTTTCCTTTGGGTGGTAATTTCCTTGCATGCTTGCTTTGGAAGTAGTGGCCTGCGGTTACAAGCTTGAGCTGGAGCAATGCCTCGCCTCAGTGGTGCCTGGAAGCCACAGGTGTTGCTGTGTAAACATGAGATCTACCAATAGTTAGGAGTAACAGAAAAACACGTACACAGGCAGTGTAAAGAACTCAAAGCTTCAAGAGTTTCTTAGGTTTTATTAGACTTTATAACCTTAAACTGTTGACTTTTCAAATCTGATTGGTCAGAGGGTACTGATTAATTTTCTACCTGGCTGCAAATCACTCTTTCTAACATGTTATCTTTTCTATGGTGACAACAAATTTACATTGACTTTTATGGTAGATGCTTTTTTATTGTAGACGCTTTAGTCACATAAACTAAATCTAAAAATAAGAAAAAAAGAAAAATGTACACTGAAGTTTTGTCATTTATGGAAGTCTCGATTTGTCATAGTTACTATGAATGTGACAAATAAAGACAAGTCCGAGCCATGTTTTCATTTCTAGTTTCTGTTTTTGGTGAACCATGCCTGTTTATTTTTTACTTAATTTTAAAATATCCGCCTGAGATTTGACCCTTGCTATGGACACTGACGATGCATCATGGATTCAACACATATTCCACATTGCTACTAGGATGTTAGATTTAGAGCTTGAAAGTAAAGTTTTTGGAAGTAAAATGAGTATTTCATACAGTTTGTACGCTTTCAGGTGAGTGTCCCTGGGCCTTAAGATCCAGTTTGTGGGAGTTTTGCTCTTACATAGAGAATATATTGAATCTTGATTTCATTGTGTAATAGGAATGCAACCAAATACAAATAAATTATTCAGAATAAACAGATATTGTGTTCTAAACAGATAGAAATAGGAACCGTGCATGCCAGAAAATTTCACATAGAGTTCATCAGAGCTGGGATCCCATGGGACACATACATGCAAGGTTTTTTGAGTGGGAGGTTTCTACATTCATGCAGGCAAGCGAGTGGTTAGATTTGAAACCTACGGGTGTGTGTGAGCTTGCCAGAAATATATACCTACTTTTCCAGCATTTTCCATAATGATAGGGTTCATTAAATATAATAGAATACTAACTAGCTGCAGCTTTGTAGTAGATTCTGATAATGTGTCTGAAACCGTTCCAGATCTTTCTGGAATGTAATAAACCCCAAAACTGATGTAAATCTGATAAAATATTATTAAGTGGCTATTTTTGTCAACGTTTAACACTGTCATCCTCACTAAACTGATCACCAAGCTCAATTATCTGGTCATCAACACTTCCATAAGCAGTTGGATTCTGGACTTCCTAACCATTAGACCAATAGTCTGTTAGATTGCGCAATCACATGTCCTCTAAACATCAAGAAGACCAAAGAGCTCATTGTGGACTTCTAAAAGCAGAAGACACTCTCCCATTTACAAAAATGGGACTGAAGTAGAGCATGTTTCCAGCTTCAAGTTCCTGGGTGTCCACATCTCTGAAGGTCTGCCTGGCACCGTAATACTTCAATTAGACTGAAAGGGTGAATGAAGAAAGTTCATCTGTCTCCCCAGATCTTAACAAGTTACTACTGCTGCACCATTGAGAGCATCCTGATCAACTCCATCAGAGTACGGTATGGCAGTTCCACAGTGTCTTGAAGGAAAGTACTGCAAAGGGTGGTCAAAACCACCCAACACATCAATAGTGCCCAACTTCCAGCCATTGAACACTTCAGCATAGTAGATATCTGCATAGTGCATGCAACATAATCACTCCTCCTATCCCAGGTATTGTGTTCAACCTCCTTCCATCCAGGAGGAGATACAGTAACATTCGTACCGGAACCAGGAGGCTCAGGACCAGCTTCTTCCCCATAACCCGTAATCATCCTGCGGCACTATTCTGTACTGTATATTTTATATTATCCATATACAGTGTTCTCAACTAATATTGGCACCCATGGTAAATATGAGCAAATACAGCTGTGAAAAAATTTCTTTATTTTTTAACCATTTGATCTTTTGTTAAAAAAAAAATCATAAAAATGCTCTGCTCTCATGGATATCAAACAACTGCAAACAACTGTGTGCAACAATTATTGGCACTTTTTTAGTCAATACTTTGTGCCTGATGTGGTTGGAGAATACGTTGTAAGGGATTGAGACCATTCCTCCATACAGAATTTCTCCAGATCCTTCAAATGCTAGGGTATATATATATATATATATATATATATATATATATATATATATATATATATATATATATATATATATATATATATATATATATATACCCTACAACACTGAAGAAATGACACTTTGCTACAATGTAAAGTAGTGAGTGTACAGCTTGTATAACAGTGTAAATTTGCTGTCCCCTCAAAACAACTCAACACACAGCCATTAATGTCTAAACCACTGCCAACAAAAGTGAGTACACCCCTAAGTGAAAATGTCCAAAATGGGCCCAATTTGCCATTTTCCCTCCTTGGTGTCATGTGACTTGTTAGTGTTACAAGGTCTCAGGTGTGAATGGGGAACGGGTGTGTTAAATTTGATGTCATCACTCTCACACTCCCTCATACTGGTAAATGGAAGTACAACATGGCACCTCATGGCAAAGAACTCTCTGAGGATCTGAAAAAAATAATTGTTGCTCTACATAAAGATGGCCTAGGCTATAAGAAGATTGCCAAGATCCTGACACTGAGCTGCAGCATGGTGGCCAAGACCATACAGCAGTTTAACAGGAAAGGTTCCACTCAGAACAGGCCTCGTCATGGTCGACCAAAGAAGTTGAGTGCACGTGCTCAGCATCATATCCAGAGGTTGTCTTTGGGAAATAGACGTATGAGTGCTGCCCGCATTGCTGCATCAAATTGGTCTGCATGGCTGTCGTCCCAGAAGGAAGCCTCTTCTAAAGATGATGCACAAGAAAGCCTGCAAACAGTTTGCTGAAGACAAGAAGACTAAGGACATGGATTACTGGAACCATGTCCTGTGGTCTGATGAGACAAAGATAAACTTATTTGGTTCAGATGGTGTCAAGCGTGTGTGGCGGCAACCAGGCGAGCAGTACAAAGATAAGTGTGTCTTGCCTATAGTCAAGCATAGTGGTAGGAGTGTCATGGTCTGGGGCTGCATGAGTGCTGCTGGCACTGTGGAGCTACAGTTCATTGAGGGAACCATGAATGCCAACATGTACTGTGACATACTGAAGCAGAGCATGATCAGTATGCAGTATTCCAGGATGATAACGACCCCAAACACACCCCCAGGACGACCACTGCCTTGCTAAAGAAGCTGAGGGTGAAGGTGATGGACTGGCCAAGCATGTCTCCAAACCTAAACCCTATTGAGCATCTGTGGGGCATCCTCAAACAGAAGGTGGAGGAGCACAAGGTCTCTAACATCCACCAGCTCCGTGATGTTGTCATGGAGGCGTGTAAGAGGACTCCAGTGGCAACTTGTGAAGCTCTGGTGAACTCCATGCCCAAGAGGGTTAAGGCAGTGCTGGAAAATAATGGTGGCCACACAAAATATTGACACTTTGGGCCCAATTTGGACATTTTCACTTAGGGGTGTACTCACTTTTGTTGCCAGCGGTTTAGACATTAATGGCTGTGTGTTGAGTTATTTTGAGGGGACAGCAAATTTACACTGTTACACAAGCTGTACACTCACTACTTTACATTGTAGCAAAGTGTCATTTCTTCAGTGTTGTCACATGAAAAGATATAATCAAATATTTACATAAATGTGAGGGGTGTACTCACTTTTGAGAGATGCTGTATATACATACTGAAACCCATAGAAAACCTGTGGGGTGAACTGAAGAGGAGAGTTTACCAACTAAAAATGCAGCTTAGGATGGGATTTAGTATTTAGTAGAGCATCCTTTTGCTGTTATGACCTGCTGCAAATGAGATGCACAGCCAGACACCAGCTTCTGGCAGCGTTCATGAGGAATCTTAGTCTATTTCTCATGCGAAATGGCCTCCAGTTCAGTAATTGAGCCTTCTTCAAATCCCACCACAGATTTTCTATGGGGTTGAAGTCAGGTAACTGTGATGGCCCTGTAGAATCTTCCAGTTCTTCTTCTGCAACCAAGCATTGGTGGAATTTGAGGTATGCTTAGGATCATTGTCCTGTTGAAAGGTCCAATGACACCTCAGCTTCAGCTTCCTCACAGAAGGCATGACATTTTCTCCTAGAATTTCCTGATACTTCAGTGAATCCATCTCGCCTTCCACACGTTGAAGGTTTCCAGTGCCAGAGGGTGCAAAGCAGCACCAGAGCATCACCAAGCCACCACCATGCTTGACTGTTGGTGGAGTGTTCTTTCTTCATTCTTCTTCTTCCAGACATATAGCTTATCCATCGTGCCGAAAAAGTTCCAGTTTTGTTTCATCGCTCCACAGTAGAGAATCCCAAAACTTCTGTGCCTTATATGATTTATATGATTTTGAGCCAACTTTTCTTGTGCTTTTGGGTGAGTAGTGGTGTCCGTCTTGGAGTCCTGGCATGGAAAACTTCTGTGTTTAGTAAGCTCCTTACTGTACTCACTGAAACCTCAGTGCCTGTTTCCTAAACAGGTGCTAAAATACTAAATTATTTTGATTTATTTTGGATTTTATAATTCCCATAGTTCCATTTATGTTATTCCAGAGTTTTGATGACTTTAATATTATTCTAAAATGTGGAGAAAAATGAATAAATAATGACTGGTAGTATTACATTATTTATGTATATATATGAGATACAATGATACAACCTCAGATGCAAAAAAATAAATAAAAATGCAGTTGAACCATATGCATTAGTCAGCAGACATAATAGCCTAGTCTTAAATCTTATACTACACTACTACTCTTTAGCAGTAGATGCTTTTAAGGAAGCACTTCATTCTCAGTTGATATCTGTCATTCTATCTTCAAACAAACCGTCAGACAGATTGAGTGGGTTCACTCTAGGGACAATTACTGCACTTGGGTCAGTATTAGCAGCAATTGTCTATATAGGTGAGGTGTAATTCTTCTCTGAGTACATTAAGTGCTGCTTACAGTATCTCATTTGAAAAAGAGTTTTCTTTGGCTATGTGCAACAACTAAGACAAGTTTTGGAGGAAGGCCAGAGGTCAAAGGTAACAGTCTATAGCTTCGGGGAAAAAGATTAAATCTGCCATTAACTGAAATCATATTAAAAGTAATTGCGAATGACCTTTGGCGAGATCATGTGCAAAGAAAATCTGCAAAAAAGAAATCGTTGCTAAATTTTGCCTCACGCAGATGTGTAATTAGAGGTATGATTAAACTTAGGATATGATGGTTAATTATCACATTTTAGCCCACGGAAGTCAAATCCCTAGAAAAATACCATTCACTATCCACTAAGACCGAATGTTAACCTCAGGCAGAGAAAAAAGCTCTCGATTTGAGAAGGTTGTTTGGCGAATGATAAATTGTTCAGAGAAGAAAAAGAAAATGAAAGAAGTAAAGCACTGAGTGAAAGTGACGAGGGTTAACGCCACCCGTATTGCCTTGGGTCTCAGAATGACAGGCCATACACCCTGACTTGGGTAAACAACGTAAATAATTCAGACTGGTATTAACGTGTGTGAATGTGTGTGACACTGCTATACTGGGAAATTAATCGCATCGCTCTCTAGGTGTTCGTAAAACCAAGGAGAGAGGTGACTCAAAGCAGGATTTCTCACTACCTGGAAGAGCTGAAGCATAAATGATGTGTCAAATCGAAGCATAAATGGTATACAGTATATATTCACAAATTAAGGATGCAACCAAAAAGAAATAGATTACAACAGCTAATGTGTCTTAAACAGATGCAAATATAGATACACATTTTTTCATACATCCTTAGTACCTGCCTAATCAGGGCCACTATGGTTTAATTTTGCTACTTGTTTGTTTATATTTTGGGAAATAAAACATTATGTTCATTAGAATATATCACAGGAGTGTACGAACAAAAAGGGTAATGATATGAGCAGAATAGTCATGAATAGAGATACAGATTCTTGGAGCTCCAAACAGGATGACTTCCTGTTTTTCAATTTTTTAAAAATCTGATATTACATGTTGATCTGCAAGGCAAGGCAGGATTTTTCATTAACCGTTCCCTTTGCACAATAGCAGTACAATTGTTGAGGCAACATTCCTGCTGGTTCTTGATTACAGGCATGTGATTTATAGACAAGCTTTAGTTACTGCCCTGAACCCTCTGGATCCAGTTTGTTATCAAACTTGCTGTTGATCAAACTTGTTGTCAAGACTGTAGTACATCTCATGTCTCATTTTTTCTACTGCTATTTTTGCTTGCATCATTTTATGGGATATGTAAATGTGTTCCACTAAATCTGACTGTATATTGCCTTTATGCCAAGAACTGGTAGTGGAGGCGGAGTGCAGGCAGCTTATTTTAAAACACATGACAACAAATGACAAAAGCTAGACAGTGGGACATGCAAAGACCAGTCATGCATCCCAGTTGGCATACTATCGATACTACATAGTATCCGAGATGAGAATTAGAGTGGGATGCTGAAAGTATCCTAAGGTCTACTATTTCCGGTAGATTTTTGAAGTGTGGATCTGTGGACACTTTTTCAGCGAATATTGCCCATGACTCCTTGCATGAGGAAAGTGGAGTTTTATGACGGTTTGCTTCACCAAATTCAAGAATGCATTTTAGAGAGCTGTAAATGTTATACAACATGTTAGTATGTCCCAGTATTTGCCTACTATTTTAATACACCCTCAAAAGTATGTACATTTTAATCACAAAAAGCGTACATACTTTTAGTACATAGTATAAGTAGGTAAGCACAGGGCACGGCTTAAATATGGTGCTCATTATGCTTAAACGCGAATCAGGTGCGAACAGTCAAGTGACGTGGTCAGGTAATCTGCAGGGCCTGATGGGATTCCTAATTCTTCTCTGTATTCAGAGCTACCACGACACTTTATTTTGTTATTATTTAAAAAAAACAAATCATATTACTGTGTTTATTTAATGGCCTTGTTTTACTTGTTTCAAGTCACTTTCTTTTCATTTTCAATTATTTATAAGTTTTACCTCACTGTGTTGTTAAATGCTCAATTCCAAATAGTTAGTTGATGATATGGTGTAGTTATCTATGTGGAAATATTTATTTACGATTTATAGAATCGTGACAGTCTGTCTGGGTGGTAATACCTATCAATAACTATTATCATTTGAACAAATATTAATTATCCTCTTGCATCCCATTGCATACCTCACGTCATCACTCTTAAACCCTGTCAATTAAAATAATACTGAATCATGCGAACTGTTCCCTCATTTATTATCAGCACTTCTGCATAAGAGATACTTTAAACTAACGAGTAATAGCCCGGAGTTAACGACGGATCACGACTACACTTTTTTTTCATGAGATATCTGTGTGAGTTCTGTATTTTCAAGATGATTGGTCATTACATGCCTCAAACTCGAGCTGCACTCTCATCTCCAACTACATATTTGCAATCCGACGAGGACACCTAAGCATCACAGAAAAAAAAGCTGCCATAATTATCTTTGTACAAGGCAGTGTAGGAGAGGCGGTGGCTCATTGTGCTGCATTTATGAGATGCCGGAGCCAATGGCACTTCACGCAAAATGAATCAGGCCTGGAGAGGCACCTGGGTAAAGCTGAAAGACGCACCTGTCATCCCTCCCCCACTTCTACACCTTCCATATCTCCATAACAGAGAGGAAGATTTAGAGAAAATAGACTGGGAATTATCCTTGCTGTTCCCCAGTAAAGCTGTTCGCAGATGATGTTTTTGAAAAGGCAGACCCAGACCATTAAAAAAAAGTTTAAAGTATGAACTGGAGGCTTTCACAGTGGCTGATCCTTGGGTGACCATTTACTTGGTTCCACCACTCTGTTCGATTTTGGTGCATTTTGAAAGATAGATTTTAAATACATGGCTTGGCTTCACTTGATATGTACATGTATGTGCATGGTACGAACCCGGTAATGTGCAGAATTTTAGAGTTGACTATTCTTTTGCAGTTTCTTTCTCTGTCTCTCATCTATGTGCAGTATATGAATGAATAAATACGTAATTTTCTTTTAAATATCTGAAACAGGTGTATTAAAGATCACAGTAAAGTTGTTCAAAATAAGATTGTGAATACATAAATGTAAAGTAGGAACTGATGGGCACTCTATCTGCCCTCTTCTGCATACATGAGTTCATAGACACCTGTGTTATTAGTGTTCCATTGACTCCTGGGAGTCAAGAGAAAGCTCATCATCAGGATCTGTACTTGCGATTTCCTGTCAAATGGGCGAACGCTTTGCTGTTGCACCACTCAGGAGCCCTAGGCTACTATGTTAATGAATAAACAAATATCTGTGTATCAAGTCACTATTTAAGCATTTATTAATTCTTAAAATGCACTCATGTGAGCCCTGAGGGCACAGTTGAAATCAGTTGATTCTGGAACTCAAAGTGCACAGCATGGAAGCGAATGTACAACAAGAGACCTTACAGCTTTCAGTTGACTTCATATTATCAAACATAAAGTACAATTAAGCTACTTTTCTTTACCATCTGCTGGGCTGTTCTTCTCTCTCATCATATATAAGTATACATGTTTTTAATGTAGATCTTGGAGGATTTTATATTGGCTGGTCTGATATTCTATTATAAGTGAATGCCTCTGCTTTATTTATTGAATGTCATTGATGTTGTGAATAATGGTATTTTGCAAACTGAGAATTAAATCACATTGCACAGCTCTCAGCTGATTCTGGGCTGTTCCGCTACAAATGGGTGGTGGTGGCTTTGGTGTCTCTGCTGGGAACACTGGGCATGAGACAGGGATACACCTTGGATGAGAGCCACCAATCCACTGGCAGGTTCTTTGGAGGTGGGTGAATACTGGAGAACCCAAATAAATCCCAAACTTACATGAGGATAACATCTAAAATGCCACTCTGACAGACTAACCTGAGCTTAGGATGGAAGAGATTTTGTTTCTAAATATAACTATACATATAGTGCATTTAAATTATGTAAATAAATGGTTTTGTTAACTGGAAAAATTGTAGATTTCTGGGACTGTTTTAAATGTAACTTTCTGGGAGTACACAGATTTTCCCCCATTTGCTTTTCCTTTGGATTGGATGCTGTTTCTTCTATCCTAATTAAAATGGTTATCTGGGGATCTCTGTTGAGGCCGGGGTTCTTAGAGGTACAGCAATCCATAATATTGATTGGAGCTAGAGGAAAACAAAAGACATGAGACAAGGTGCTTTGCATGATGCCAGCAGCAGCAGGATGTGTGTGTGTGTTTGTGTGTGTGTGTCTCTGTGTATGTGAAGTGCAGCTGTTTGATTGTATTTGCTGGAAAAGCAGTCAGTGAAACTTTGATTGTGTCAAGTGCTGTCCTTACCTTTCCTGGCAGGGCTTTCTCGACATCAGTATATGGATGTTGTCCAAAAACACAATTACTCTGTCACCCTGATAAATTAAACCATTTCTCCACCTGGCAAGCTGCACATTGTTGTATTTTTGCTATAAACTATACAACAAACAGTTGTTTAATTGCCTTTGTGAGAGAGGTTTTTGATTCAGTAACAATGATCATCTGCCCTTTAAAAAGATTTAGAATCACATAAGTACATACAGAAATCTGTTTCTAGAAAGAACGTCATCAGGATTAATTCCATGGCAACAACCTGATGGAAGTCCTAAGAAGAGGTCTGAAGACTGATGAGCAAAAGAATCATGTTAGCAAAGATAATTAACTCTTGGCCCTTTAACTTTTTGTTGAGGAAAATTCTGGAGTTTTTTTTTAAATTTAGTTTTTGGAGGTACTGAGTCATTAGCTAAGCACCTAAAAAGCTGTAAAGAAAATATGCCATCAACATTACATAGTGGCTGTGCAAAGGCAATAAATCCAATTTTCTGCTTCGTCAGCACACAAAGTAATTGTTCACAAGTTATCAACTACCACTGGTTTCACTTTGTGAATAGGTTACGTTTAATGCAGACAGGTAAAGCTTCACTACAAGCTCCATCATGAAAATAGCATGACTATATCAGTGCTACCTCCTTAATGGATGTCGCTTTTTCTAATAACAATCAATCATTTATTTTTCATTCGTCTTCATTAATTGCTTTGATGGTCAGAGTCTCAGAGGATCTAAAGCCTATAACAGGGACACTGGGTGAGAGCCAGGAATATCTTGGATGGGAAGCCAGTTCATTGCAGCACACCAGACACACACATGGCAACTAAGCTCACCACTCAGACTTTCCTGTGACATGTGAGAAGATGATCCAGCAGAAATCTCATGATGACAATCTCAGTTTTCATCAGTTTCTACTACTGATGATCCCCAGCTCAGTCATGGTCCCACTCCCTTCTCATCACACAACTCATCAAATATAATGGAGATTCTTCAGGGTTTCTCAAGGTTTCCTACTAGAGTGTGTGATGTACCTATCTTCTCAAGAGATCCAGTCAGACAGAGACAAGTTAGCTCAGCTTATTTTGCTACTAACTGCAAGAGCACTCATCCAATTTGTAGATTTATTTTGCAGTGTATTCCATGACCCTATCAATGACAGTGAAGCAGTAGAGTTTCTCATGACCCTTAGAACTTTGCAAAATTTGAAGCAGATGGAACCAGCCTGCTCTCATTGCCACTTTTCACCAGGGTAAATAAGAGATGTTGTCATATAGTTGGCTTGAAAGGCACTAGATGATTTGTCACTAGATGCTTTCAGTGTCTTTGACATTCATCTGTATAAGCTCCTCAAATAAAGGAGAGCTCAGAGTACCAGAAATATGCTCCTTGATCTACTCCAACTCATTAACACAGCATGGAACAGGGGAACAAGATGGCGTCGTTGGGTGTGGCTTGCCGTCGGACTCGTGGTTTAGTCCCTAGTTTGTTTGTTTTACTTTGTTTAATTTAACACAGTGTGCTTCGTCCATATTGTTCTATGACAAATCAAATCTTTTAAGCTTGCAAACCAGCACAAACGATCTGCTGTATCAAGCGTGAAATGGCTCCTATCACTCACCTCCTACTTTTCGGGTGTCAATACCTGGTTACCTGTGTCGCTGGCCGTGTTCTCTACCGGTGAGGAGGAGTAGGAAAAAATGCGGGAGACAGGGTGGCCTTGCCGTCAAGCTAAAGCACTACCTGGCTCAACAACGTGAGTCGTGGCCTTCTCTGGGTCTCCATGTGAAGGGCTTAGAGCTGTGGTAAAAAAGACTTTTATTATTAAGGACTTTTTCTCTTCGCAGGAGTTGGATTTTTTATTCATTACTGAAACTTGGCTTACTACTGGGGATTTAAGTCCATTCTCTGAACTTTTACCACCAAATTGTATGTTTTTTAATTCACCTCGTACAACTAGCCGTGGTAGGGGGATGCTCTCTATTTTTAAAGATAATTTTTCTTGTTGCCGATCTATTTTTAATAACTATAGGAGTTTTGAGCTACAGTTGTTTACATTGGATCTGAATGGCCCACTCTTGGTTGCTCTGATATACCGCTCCCCAAGCACAACACAGACTATTTAAATGAGTTTGCAGACGTGTTGGGGTAATTTAAACCAAAATATGATAAACCATTAATTCTTGGAGATTTTAATGTTCATGTGTGCTGTGCAGTGGACTCATTAGCCAAAGAATTTATTACCCTGATTAATGCATTTGATCTAGAACATTATGTGAATGTTCCTACTCATTAGCTTGGACATACAATTGACCTTGTGCTATCATATGGCATTTCTCTTTAAGATTTTGAGGTATTTGATGGTTTTCTGACCATAAATCTGTCATGTTTTCTGCTCCCTAGGTATCTAATACTTCTAAAACCACTAAATATGTGTGTCAATCTCTAATTAATAATCTTAATTACCTAAACCACTAGCACAGCTTTTTCATTAGCTTTCTGTGATGCTATTCAATCAGCGGATGTTAATCAATGTGATCTGAGTGCAGAGGAGCTTTCATTTAGGCTCAATTCCATCTGTGTGAATGTCTTAGACTCAGTGGCTCCTGTAAAGAATTTAAAACCTATATCTGAGCCCTGGATTGATGACAACGTACACTCTTTGAGGCAGCTATGTAGAAGTGTCAAGAGTAAGTGTAAAAAGGACAGACTCCATATTTCCTTTGAAATACTTTATCATTATCCAAATTCCATTTTCATTAACAAGAATTACCATTGCTAATCCAACAGTCTGTGAGTACCCAGCTGTGTCAAAAACTGTGTGAGGATTTTCATAGATTTTTTTTTGTTAATAAGATCAATGATATTAGATTGGGGATATCTCCCCCTGCTTTTGATCCCTCTGTTTGTACTGCTGAGTTCAGCCAGTTTTAACATATTTCTTCTATAGATCTTTAAGAAATAGTTGGTCAGTTAAAGCCATCAGGCTCCTCCATTGATGCTATTCCTCTGTATTTACTGAAACAAGTTTTTGATGCAGTGGCTCCCTACCTTTTGACTATGATAACTCAATGTTTTGAAACTAGTACTGTACCTGATGTGTTAAAAAATGCCACAGTTTATCCCTTGCTTAAGAGACCACACTTAGACCCTACTGTTTTAGCCAATTTTAGACCTATTTCTAATCTGTCTTTTATTACAAAGATCTTAGAGAAAATAGTTTTTCAACAAGTGCAGAAGTTTTTTTTCTTTTTAGATGAAAGTAAGATCTTTGAGGTTTTTCAATCAGGTTTTAGAAAACACCTATCGACAGAGTCTGCACTTTTGACACTGTGGTGACATAAGTGGTGACACTGGGGACTATGAAGTGCTTGTTCTCCTAGATTTTAGTGCTGCTTTTGACACCGTGGACCATGCTGTCCTTCTTGCTCGCTTGGAGCACTGTACTGGCATAAAAGGACATTCTCTAAAATGGGTTATATCATATATAGAATATAAGTTTTAAAGTTAACATTGGTGAAACTATATCGTGTGGTGTGCCCCAGGGATCCATCTTAACTCCCATTATTTTTTCATTATATATGCTCCCATTGGGTTCTATCCTTTGGAAGTATGGGCTGTCCATTCATTGCTATGCAGATGATACTTAAATATATCTGCCCGTAAAAAAAATAGTTCTGATGGTTTGAAAGCAATGTTTGTCTGATGTGAAGGCTTGGCTGTCTTTAAATTTTCTTAATTTTAATGAGAGTAAAACTGAAATAATAGTGTTTGGCCCGTCGGATTCTTTTAGTACACCAAAAAATAAATCTGGGTGATTTATCCTTTTCTGTGAAGCTTTGGATAAAGAATCTAGGTGTTTGATGATGGTTTGAAATTTGACAAACAGATCAATACAGTCGTCAAATCATGTTTCTTTCAGCTTTGACTACTAGCAAAAGTAAAATCTATTCTGTCTAGTAAAAATTTTGAAAAAGTAATTCATGCCTTTATTATATCTAGACTGGATTACTGTAACTCACTGTATTTTGGGATCAGCCAGTCAGCTCTATCCTGCTTGGAAATGTGGAGAAAATGTGGCTGCAAGACTTTTAACTAGTACTAAAAAACGAGATCACATTGCACCGGTTTTACACTGGTTTTACACCGGTTTTACGCACTGGTTGCCTGTGCATTGTTGAGTAAATTTAAAAATTCTTCTTTTAGTGTTTAAATCTTTAAATGATTTGGCTCCCCCTTACCTTTCAGATTTACTGACGTATCTTCATCCAGTTTTGTCTCTCCAGTCGTCCAACCCGAGATTGTTGTGCATCCTGATGTTGAAGCTGAAATGTAGGGCTGGTCGTGCCTTTTTGGTAGCTGCCCACACATTGTGGAATGTCCTGCCCTTCTGTATTTGATATGCACATTCAGTATCTGTCTTTAAATCTAAAAACCTATCTCTATGATTTGGCATATAATCAATGAAGAAGTTTTATTGCACTGTATTTTAGTAATGATATTGTATTGTCTAAGTGTTCTGTTTTATTGTGCAGCACACTGGTCAACCATGGTTGTGTTTAATGGTGCTATATAAATAAAATTGACATCGACATTAGCCCAACATATGCAACACATTAAAAACATATTACAGAGACTCAGGCAGAAGAACCTCATTATCAAAACAGGAAAGTGCACATTTCAAAAGTCGCAAGTTAGATTTCCAGGATGTACATCAAGAGGGTGTGGTCATGGACACCACCACAAGTCCAAGCAGTAGCACTCCCCAACAGGTCACTCCCACAAGTTTCAAAGATATGCAAAGATTCCTAGGGTTTACAAACTTCTAAAGACATATCATCCAAATCTTCAGCAACAATGCAAAGCCTCAAATGGTACTCCTCAACAGTGCATCAGATTTGTTGAAAGCATAGGAAAAAAAAAAATCATGACTATGAATATAGTTGTGTTAATGTTGCTAAAAACAGGCTCTACATGTTCTTAGGTTTGTGTCATGTCATGTACGGAGAAGCAATACGTAATGACAGTTAAGTTGTTGGAAAGCCAAAGTTCATCAGAGCAAAAGGTTTTCATCTGAGAACATCATCATTTCCATTTGAGCAAAGGATTAATCATTAAGCATGTCCAGCAGATCTCTGTAATTGGCACTATATCTAGGGAACGTGGTATGAAAAACACCAGACAATTTCCTTACAAAAAAAAGTCAGCAATGTACCTGAGAGAACTGAAGATTAACATTATATATTGATCTGGTTTACTTTTAACTGTTTACTGCTCTTTATGGTAATTTTATATGTGGAAATCTCATGTCATTATTTTATATTCAAGCCATTTTTTTAGATTAATGTATATTATGACATTCTCATTTCATTAAATAGATTCTGTCCTAAAAATGTATTAGCTTCTTACGTTCTCTGTTTCTTATCTCTGGTAATACAGTTACTGCAGAGATTGTCTTGATATACAGATTATGAATGAATTTGAGATATATGAATATTATTATTTATACAGAGAGAGAGAGACACAAAAGGTATGTCCTCTAGATTAACCAGTTCTTGCTAGAAACTTTGAGTTGTTTTTATGGCTATCCTCATTACTTACTTAATGACTTTCTGTCTCTGTGAAGGAAAATGAGAGATGGATTATTGTTTTAGATGAGAGAGGGAGCTGGATGAACCTTCCTAATGAGTGAAAGAGAGAAGCTAATGGAAACGGGATAGTTCATAATCTCTATGGTGTTGCTTTAGGCAATTATGCTAAATTATTCATTTTGGCCTTTCCAAGTAGCCAATATTTCCTAACTACACAATTTTTTTTGTATATAGCACGCAGTCTGCACCTGACATCATTTACTATTTGTAAAGGTTTTCAT
Organism: Ictalurus punctatus; assembly: GCF_001660625.3. Classification (NCBI taxonomy): domain Eukaryota; kingdom Metazoa; phylum Chordata; class Actinopteri; order Siluriformes; family Ictaluridae; genus Ictalurus; species Ictalurus punctatus. Next base: position 17,146,992 of record NC_030417.2, on the reverse strand, counting down.
ATACAATATGGGTTCTACTTTACCAATAAATGTAGTTGGTACTGTCTGGCGTGGACAAGAGGGTGGCTTTTCATTCTGGTATGTTCTGTATTTTTTTTCTTTCTTGAAAATGTTGTAAGGTGTTTTCCCTTGTTGCGGTATGCTAAGGGCTGTACTCAGAGTTGAGTTATGTGCACATAATGAGTTAAAACTGAACTTGGCACATTATCACATCAGTAAACAGACATCAGATATATCTTCAGAATACTTCACAGAATCCTACACATTTTTCTTGACATACATGTCATCTTACTGGGAAACCCAATGAAAAGATTAAGTCATCGCCACTGTATTCAATTTTAGTGATGGAGAACCCTTTTGAGGACCTTATAATCGATTGTGTTGGTCCTCTACTGAAAAGTAAGTCTGGTAGTCAATATTTGTTAACTGTAATATGTAGAAATAGCCATTCTGCAGCAGAAGCTTTTCCTTTGAATGCTATTAAGACCAAACTTGTGCTGAAATATGTAACCTCCTTTATCTGATCAGGGGAGTAATTTCACATCATGCACATTTATTCAAGCTGTAAGGCAGCTTCAGGTTAAGTATAAAATTTCTAGTGCTTATCATCCAGAGTCTCAGGGAGCTCTGGCGCACTTCCACCAGACTCTTAAATCAATGTTATGCTCTTATTGCACTGAGCTCTCATAAGATAGGGAAGAGGGTTTGCCCTGGCAACTGCTTGCCATACACAAGGTGGTTTAACATAGCACAGAGTTTAGTCCAAATCTTCTGAATTATGTTAAGGACTTTCAACCTCATTTGCATCATGTTTATGCAGCTGCCCTTAAGAAGTTTGGAAAAGCTGAAAATTCTCTTTCCTTCAATGCTGTCTGACAGTTTATGTAACCAAAATATGTCACACTGGCATTCATGTTTTGGTCTGTTAATACACAAAAAAGTAGGAGGAGGGCGGTATATTCTATATATATGGGGGATTGGGTTTTGAGACTCTCCACAGTGATTGAAGCAATGACAAGGTGGGGGAGGTGCAGACAGTGATTAGAGCAATGGGAAGACCATTTCATGATTTCTTTGTCAATATTTGAGGGTCGTGAAGGTCCATACAGGGGAATTGAGGATTATGGAGTGTTTGGCATGGATGGTAATGAGGAAGGAAATGTGTTCCTGGAGGAGAGTGCTGGAGGAGGGGTTTGATGCACAACATGAAAGTTCCATTTCCTATGGGCCCGCCATCATTGGCACAAATCCTTAGGGGATGCTGTAGTGGCTGTGTGGGTATGTTCAACTTCGTGGTGGTATCGTGGTCTATGAAATTTCCTGGTGCTCTGGAGTCGATCAGCACTGAGAAAACAGCTAAATGGTCTGAATGTTGTATCTGCACATTTAGCATGAAGGACTGACAGACAGTGAGAGGGACTCACCATGGGGGTACATGTGGTGGTCCTCTCAGTGGGACTGGGTTGCACCAGGGTTTTCTCATGAGCAAGTCACGATGCCACAAAATGACTGGCATGACTTCAGTAAAAACACAGCTTTTCTTTTCTTAGTTTTTTTTACATTCAGCAGTGCTCAGTCTGGTCTTCCCTAGCTGAATGGGCTCCAAGAGATCGATTTGTGGCAAGGGGCGCACTGTCCCCTTGTGTACATGATGACTGTGGATGAGGTGATCCAGACAAATGGCTAAATCAATCAGGGAATCAAGGGACATTTTGTCATAATGGCAGGCCAGCTCTGTGAGCACTCCATGGTTGAGACCCTTGTGAAAGGCAGTTTTGAGTGCAGTCTCGTTCCATCCACTTCCTGCAGTGAGAATACGCAACTCTAGTACATATTCAATTGCATTTACGCCCCCTTGCTTTGCTGTTAAGAGTTGCTCTCCAATTTCCTTGCCTGTGGGGGTGTGGTCAAAAACTTGTGGAAATTTTCCATGGAGCAGTTGTACGACAACATTAAATTCTCTCCTTGATACCAGAATGCAGTAGCCCACTTGTCATTGCCTGTGAACAGGCTGAGGAATTGTGAGATCTTTTGTTGGTCCGAGACACCCTCTTTGCCAGAGACATACAATGAGCACTGTAGCAGGAATGCTTTACTGTGCTGATAGAGTGAGGTGCTGGGGATTTTAGTCTGTTGTGGCCATGTTTGTAGGCCATGGTGAGTTCTGGGAAATGGAGTTTCTAGTTGATTCCGGTACTGGGGTGACACTAGGATCATCCATGCAGCAATATTTTCCCAATATGCTAGACTAGTCTTAGATGTTTATTTTAATGTTTGCCACCTTCTCCTTTGTATTTCATTGTATTAATAATTTTTTAAATTTAAAATGTATCTTGTTTGTACATTTCATCATATTATGTTTGACAGCAAAGAAGAAAATATGATCTGTTTCAGTCCACATTTTCTATCCCACTGATTTCTCTGTGAGCGTAAAGTCTTAAAAATATTAATTATTTAAAAGTTAGTGACCTTGATGTTATTTTTAAAAAATGCATCTCTGATGTTTCTACTCAAGTCTGGCAACCTCATAGTTGTGATCAACATGTGGGTGATTTAACAGAAAATCGACTTAAATACCTGCATAATCCGACTCTGAATACAAATAACTTTCCCTGAATAAATATTGATGTAACTTTTGAACTTATGCCACTTACTCTAAGAGTTCAAATAGAACTGGAACTTTAAAAATCTGAGTGGTTTGTTTACAGCTAATGATGCTGCTTCACCATTGCTAATTGCCACTCGCATGCTATAGCTATGGACTGCAAGTTTAATAGCAAGAAAGCAGTAGTATTTATTTAAAGTGTGGCAGTAGACTACGATAACTACTGGGAATACACTAACAATTGGGAATATTACAATTACTGAGATAATAGTGAGTGCATTTCAATGCAGATCTCCATAAATCACATCCCTATCTCTATTTGTTACCTCCATTCATTATCTACCATGGCTGATGTGAGATACTAAGGAGGATTGAGAAGACAAATGTTCAATGTATTACTTATTTATAACAAGTAATATGATCAAAGGTATCAGTTGTTTACAAATCATTTTGTCTAATGCTTTCCATCATAGTGTCAATTTGGCATGTTGATATCAAGATGCCATTTTCGTAAATTGTTCAGGTGAATGGATATTAAAATCATAGCATTCTGGCATAACTATAAGCTTGTCAGTTCCAGGAATATGACTTGCTGCTTGTTTAGTGAATTGTAAACAGTTTGACAAGCTCCATTAGTCAGCATTTTGAGAAGCTGCCAGTCACGGTGGCAACTCAACAGAACATTAATCTGTCAACAAACATATTAATTACAAACAACAGACAGTGTAATGAGCCATTCCCACTCTTTAACACCTTTAAGACCTGCTTTTTCGTGTCCCGTCCTCTGGGCACTTGCTCCAAAAACGTGTTAGTCAGCTCATCTGGAGAAAATGAATGCATGAAGGCGGTGAAAATTAATGCCAGAATGACTCAGGATCCAACGTGCACATAAACCCTCGCTCACTGTTATTTGTTATTATTTTAATTTATATTCTAATCAGATTATTTATAAATATAAGGTGTTGATACTAAATAAGAAGGTCTAAAGAATTTGATTCTTGACATGACATAACGTATATTGGTATGTCCTATATTTTTACTTAGAGCATTGTACAAGTTCAACTCCCAGGGCTGTCAGAGCACCACTCACATGCAAATATCCTAATAATTTATTAAAAATAAAATAAAATGTACTGGCATCACAATCAAGGGTGTATTCCGGCCTCGTGTCTAGTTTTCCCAGAATAGGCTCCAGATTCACCACCATACTAACCACGATAAAGCACTAACTGAAGATGAATGAATAAATAATAATAATAAATGACATGAGGACAAAACATGAGAAGACTCAAAAGCATTCCATCTTCTTCTAGATAACACCTGATAGTAATACTATAAATTATTACTCTTCTACAACTATATACTATAAAGGCAGTGTGAAGTGAGATTCTAAGTAGATTCTCAGTATGAGCATATTGTGAATAAGTCTATTTATGATTAAGCAGCACTGCTTAGGTACAAGCATCCAGGTGTGATTGTCCCCAAAGAAAGGGTGAGATGTAGTTCAAATCTTTACGGCATCCACATGGTTAGGCAGTGAGTTAACTTTGTCCCTGAGGTTGTTTTGTTAAGATGAGTCTTAACAGCTAGCATCTGGCAATCCATACACAGTGGAAAACCAAACGTCTCCAGCTTCAGACGTAACTCTAATAAATGCTTCCTAAACCTCCTGTTCATTTCTGTCAACATCACATGTCTCACTGGGTGTCACAAGAAAAGTCTGTTGGAACTCCTGAGAAAAGTGTGGCCTGCGTGTGAAAATTTATGAACATGGATCTGTCCATCAGGTTTCATTAATGCTACACTTAAGAGTAGTCTGTAATAGACACTTCTTGGTTAGGTTCCTCTCCCTTGGGTTGACACTGCGAAAAGGTTGAAGCTATAATAAGAGGCTTGAGATGCTCTGGACTGTGACTTAGAAAAAAAGAAAGAAAGAAAAAACATTTCCAGATACTGTGGGCTAATATGCTAAGCTGTGTGTCAAGAGGTCACATCCTAGCTCTGCTGCACGCTAATTGGCATGGAAGTTTTACAAAGTACAGAGCAAGACACTGTGTGATAGCAGTTAGCAGTTTTAGAAACACATTTTTAAAAGCATTTCTTGCTGTGTGTGTGTGTGTGTGTGTGTGTATGAATATTTTATCCCTGGCATGTCTTTGCAGGAGCAGCAGATGGCCTGTCTCTTGCCTTGGTAATGTGCACTTGTACATTTAATTAAGCCGCATCTGTAGTGCCTGAAACTTTATCGCAGACTCAGCCATCTCTCTGGAAAGTTATCCTTTATGCCTCATTTCGACTTGTGCCCTTTAAGCCATGCTTTTTCGTCCCCGCTCAGTAATTCCACAATCGGAAAAGCAAATACCGTAATTGACTAATCGATAAAGTAATGCTGTTGGAACTCGGTAAAGGTTATCAGAGTAAGCGCAGCACGTTGATCTGTCTGACCCAGGGGAGGGAGATTTCCGGCTCGTTTACATCTGTCACTGATGAAGATCGATCTTGGCTTTTATGATATCGCTTCTCACCGTATAGGCCCGTTCATATCAGGTAAAGTCAACATGTCTGTTAATAATTGCACATCACGCTGAGTGAATAGTGCATTTGCACTGTGCATATTATCATTGCTGAGCACACATATGAAGCCTAATAACAGGCATGCTGTGTGTTTCATCCTGTTTACTACAGTTCCACTGTGAGTTTAAGGAATTAAAAATATTTCCTGGGGACTTTCCAGGGCAATCTGTGTTTCAACATCAGTGAGATGAGCTTATCACCAATTGCTAAAATGAACGGTGTATACATTTATATCATAGTGCCATTCGATTCTGGATCGTGATTGATCAGAAGGTGTTTGATTTTTTATAACAGCAACTCTGACAACAGTTTCCGACTATAAACCAAATACCAGGTTTATATTAATTTGCTTGTTCCAATATGTTGTCGTTTTTATAGTAATAACTCATTCACAGCGACTTGTATGGGCAGATGCTCCATACAATTGAAGTAATATTAATTTCTGCACCACAGGAAAGTGTTCAGGACAGAGATGTTTACAATTTGTAGTTTCTTCAGTAACTTGAGAACCTCTTGGTTTTGTCTTATTTACATCAAGAAAGAGGAAAAATAGCTAGGCTGGTAATGGAATGACTGTTTATACATAGAATAAAATAACTTAGGAGTGCTACATTCACATAAGGCCATGTCACACCACTCACTTGTTGATTATTTCCTATAACAGCAGACCCCATGTTTTTCATTCCTCACTTATATTTTTTTAATTACTTTTTTTTTTTTACCCCCTCTTTATATTCATGATGTTCTTCCAGCATGCATTTCCAGTTCCAGGGATGCTCATCCCTATACAGATCAGGACGTCGCTCTGCCTCCCTGCTCCGCTGAGGACGTCACTCCATACTCACGAAAGGCAGACAAGACGGCCCACCAAGTCAAGCCCCCCGTCTAAAGCTGACGACACAACTTCCCAAGCCTGGGTATCGCCTAATGACCCCACCAAACCAGTGCCAGCCTCATGTCTGCTCCTCGGCTCCTTGAGGAACTTGCTACTTGTTGGACAAGGCCTGTATTGGAACTTGAGGGGCTGTGTGAACATTTTGCCCAGAGGGCTAGGACCGCCGGGGAATGTATTTTGGTGCTTTGGGAGAAGCGCTCTTGGGGTCATATCACATCAAACCATTGACTACAATTCCAAACCTGCACTGTGGCCTACAAACATGGCCGCCATGGACTGGATTTCACAGAAAACACCCTCATTCTAATCACACACTCCTGCATCCAATTTACACTCACAATCACACCACACATATAAGAGACTGTTCAAACACTTAATCTTTGCGAAGTAATATGCTCAGTTGCCATAGTCTCTGTCGTGTACCAAGCCTTTTGTCATAGCTTTTTTGTTTCATGGTTTTGATCTGGTTCTTGTCCTTGTAATTTGAGTAGTGTCTTAGTCTAGTTTATCCTGTTTGCTGATCGCCTGACCATTTACCTGTTTTGACCACGCTATTGTTTCATGATGTGGATTTGTCTGCCTATATCTCCTATAATAAAATGCTTATCTGCATTTGCATCCATCCTCAACTCCATTCCGTGACAGTTGAAGTCTGTGGCGGCCATGTTTGTAGGCTGCATGATGTTCTGAATGTTGGAATTGGATGCCGTTTCCAGCACTGACAAAAAAGATATTTACTGTTGATCAACCTCCTTTTTGTAGGTCTGAGAATTATTACAGAATAATTTTTTTAAATGATTATTATTATTAATTATTTCTGACATGAAAGGAAATTATCAAGCGACTCAAACAACTTGTCAGTGCAAACAGAAACACAAAGTACTCAATATATTTGCTTTGATGCACTTTTATTATTGAATGAATCATGGAATGGCTGTTGATGCATATATGCAAGATACTAGTTTTTTCCTCACATAAAAAAGCATAGTCCACCTTTTTGCAAACAGTTAACTTCATTTAATTTCCCTCTACTCAGATCCTGCCAGATTTTTTTTTGGTTGCAACAACCTGTTTATTTGCATGGAGCAACACTATGTTGGTTCTGGCATTTGTGACATTGGAGAGATTGTCGAGGCAATGTTTTTTCTTCAGCTGTGTGTCAAGCAATAAATAAAGTGGCTCAAGCATCCATACTTGTGGAACACAAAAGACAATATTCACCAAATTAAATAAAATAACATTCTTTTTAAAGGTCCAATAAGGCCTATGGTGAGATTTTACTAAGCAGGATTGGTTATTAAGAATATTGCTTTTTGCTAGACCAAACTATTCAAGATAACTTAGAGTTGTATTGTTCTCCAGTGTTTAAATTGCAAAGCACAAGACAAAAAAAAAACATGTATTTTTTTGTTAAAATGTAACATCTGGTTCTGTGGGAGGCTGCTGCAACTTGTGGACCAGAATTTGTTTGTTCCCGTATGCTTTCTGATTTTTAAGAGAAAGCATGAAATCACCCATATGCTCATCTTCTTTTCAGGCTTTGCTACAGTGTTTGATTTGTAAAGTTCTAACATGCAAACTGGGTATATCTAGTATAGTATATTCATATATTCATAGTTTGGATGCACTATGGCATGTCTAAATGTGTCTAAAGTGGCTAGCTGGAAATATCTCCAGTGTACAATTTCCTGTCACAAACAAATCAGACTGTCTTATGTGTCTGAGGAATCCTGTTTGGAAGACTGGATTGGATTCTTTTAATGAATGGATTCATTTCGCAGACAAAAGAAGAAAATACAACCTTGCAGCTTGTTACATTACCAATGAGAATAAATGTCATTAACCAATTGAGCACCAGAGTTTAAATACGGTGTGCTGATCTGTGTATGCACACTCAGAAAGGATGCGTTAATATTCTACACACTTTGTGTTATTACTATTTCAACACATGTTTTGGTAAATTATCCAACAAAAATGTGTCAAAAAAAGAAAAAAATTCACACGAGTGACCAAAACAACATGTGTTAAATCATTGTCCCATCAGGTTGTGGACTGTGCTGCCGACGTCATCATCCAACTCTAAACTCACCTGAAAGTGAATGTTCGTTGCTTTGAGCTTTTAACTATGACCACGGAGTCCGGAGGCGAGGAAACCAAATGACCACCCCCAAGTTAGCATTCACCACTATTTAGCATTAATGCTGCTGAATATACCTGGCTGAGTTTGTGATATTTAGGAAGGAAGCTCTTGAAAATGTATTCATTGGAAAACAGTAACTCAGCAGTTGATAATTAACTTTACTTATTGTGACGGCTTCAAAAGTGAATATCATGTATTGCTTCCTCGGTGTTGGCGTTACACTACTAGTGTCATGTGTTTATGTTGGCTGTGAAATATGGACTGAGGTTATTCTCTAATTCTCTGGATGTGCATCTTATCTGAGGCTCTGAGTTAGGGTTAGCCAGCTGGATGCTGTCACCAGTCACAGTAGGGATGAGTGATGCTAAGTTGAGTTGATAGCATTATTTTAGCATAATGCTTGCGGTAATGTTAGACATTCCCATTACCTTTTTGAGAGTTAACGATAACCTAGCATTACAGCTATTCACCATGATGTAATTCCAAGATTAGGCTAACATGATCTACATTTAGCAAGTGTTTTGGACAAGGCAAGCTGTAGTAATTAGCATTAGGAGGATGGGTTAGGGCAGTATTTCTTCATGTATTCACTGAATGTTAATGTTGGTTAACAGGTGCAGACAGTCAGTGGCTAACAGAACTTAACTAGCTCAATAATGTCGAGGCCAAAAGTTCTTCACAAAGTTAACCTGACAAAAAGAGAGGTTGGGGGTTAGGTTGTAATGCTTTCCATTATCTCTGTAATGTTGGTTGACTTAATTAGGTTTTGCAAAAAAATTGGCGGTGAGGTGCTAAAGGCTGGAAAATAAATATTCACAAATTAGCTAGATTTTCCTGGTGAGTCTACAGCGCCATCTGATTCATTCTGTAACGCAATTTCTCGGTTCATTCATATTTTGTAGCTAATAACTAACCAACACACTTTTTGCTCTTTTACAGCTTTTCAAATGGAATGGAGTGGGACTCTTCTCTTCCCAGATTGCAGGGAGATTTGTAAGAAGATGCATCAACACCAAGTCTTACATCCGTCAAATGTTTAAATGATTTTAATAAATGTCACCTGAATTTCATGCAATTGTTTGTTTATTTTGTGAGTGTTTTAGTACAATTTTAGCATACAAAGTGCATTTTAGAATAATTGTATGTAAAAAAAAAAAAGTATAAACAACACATCTCAGTTATTTTGTGTTATTTTTTTAACACAGCTTTGTGTGGAAAGGACAGAGAGGTGTGTTGAAAACTAACACGATGTGTTATTTTTAACACATTTGTTTTAAGAGTGTGGAGTCCAGCCACTATATATTATTTCTGCTTGTTTATCATTTTATGAAAATTACTGAATTCTCACGAACACATGCCATACATTGCCATACAAAACAAATTTGTAGCCAGCAAATCAACAATCAGTGTTCTCTAATGAGATGTACTGTCTCGATTTCCCCTTGAGCCAGCGCTGCAATATTGTAGCATGCTTGGAAAACCAAAGCGCATGCGGCTATTTTCTGTCTCCGCAACTGTTTAGTCATTGGTTGTTTCCCGAATGTGTGTCATCATCATTTTCAGCTGCCCAGTGTTTAACCCATGATTACGTTTGTTATATAAACCCCTCGTGTCTCTGTGCGCATTGCGTAGTACTGAGTTTAACTCATTACCAAGCGGTTGTTCTTTGTTCTCATCTCGTTTTGATTCATGTTATTGACCTTGTTTCTTGTTTTTGGATTCCAGCCTCATCCAGTTTGTGCCCGTTTGTATATCGCCTGACCTTTTGCCTGTTATTAGACCATGCTTTGGATTACCGTTTTGGATTTGTCTGCATCTCTGTCAGTAAAGATCTTTTACTGCACTTGCATCCACCGTCAACCTTCATTACGTCCATTACGTGACATGTAGGCTATATCTAGTATTTGGGTCTCCAATCAAGCATTAATGCCAGCCAGGTGTTTATCTACTTGCGAGATAGTATTATTTGAGTATTATTACTATTATTATTATTATTATTATTATTATTATTATTATTATTATTATTATTATTATTATTTTGTTCTCAGGGTGACGAGCAGTTTTGGGGCTCTACCAAACTTAATCATTTTTGGCCTTGGCACAAAGCACAATTTTGGCGTCATCAGACCTGAGAATGCAGAGAAACAAATAAGCCCATTTCAGTTGCAGGTTGTAGCACTACAAAATGTGAAATGTTAAAAGAGGGTTAATACTTATACTGTGTATCCTCAGAATAAAGTATTACATTAGAAATTAATATTGGTCAATATATGGAAATATATGCAAAAGGAATCAGAGACTGCATGACAAATGTCAGGGAACTTTGCCAATACTGCAGAGATATTGGTTAGAGATGAATATAGGAAAGGAAGTGGCTGTGTGTGTGATGAAGAGTCTTGGTTACAGATTAAGAGGAGAAACTAATTACCATGGATAGATATAAGATCTTACCACTGCCAAGGAATTTTAACACTCACTACTCAAGTGGAATGAATAAAAATAATGTGTGCATATAACTGTTCTGGAAACGTCATTAAGGCAAAGATTCTAAAACTTTGAGAACCATTACATTAATGTTTTAGAAAACAACTCTGTCCATGGGTGCTTTATTCCACATAATGAAATTTTGTGGTTAAAAATACTGCTGGTTAAAAACAATGGGCAGCTTAAATCTTAATCGATTGATGATTTAAATTTGAATTGTATTTTGGATCGATAATTCATAAATCAATGCGTTGCATAAGTGTTATTTTGACCAATGAAAAATGTTCAAGTGTTGAAATATACATCAGATACATGACATTATGAATAAATAACCACAGGAATACAAAAAAGCCAGAAGACTTCAGTGGTGTCTTATGGAACGGGTGACGTTAGAGGAGGTGTCTTTTGATTTGTGGTGGCTCGGTGAGAGTTGAAGACTGACATGTCTGAATGTTTTAAATTTGAGCCACCATAAATCCAAAGATATCACCTTCATTATCACCCGTTCCTTAAGAAAGCACTGAATTATTCAGCCTTTTCATAAATAAGACCTTTTTCATGTTTTTGTAGTTATTTATTTATTTATTCATAATTCCATGTGTCTGACGTGTTGCGTTGGCTTGTGTCTCCTAGGTTTTAATTAGAATCTTCATTCTGAACTTCAGCAGCACCTCAAGGGTCGGAGGATTTCCATTTCAAATAAAGATACCATTATTTCCAATCCTCTCTATTGTTTTAAATGAAAACTTGGATAGGTGTTATTGTTAATGATGGTGTGGGTGATCTGTAACATGAAAAGACTGTATGGATTCAAAGTCAGTGTGGTCAATAATGACCAGATTTATGGAACTGTGATTTATAACAAATTGTGAGAGTTTGTCAAAAATGAGATTGAAACAGGGCAAACAAAAACCTGTTTTGAGATTCTTGAGGAATCAGTTTAATGAGAATATTACACTTGAGGAAACAAAATGCACACAACGTTGTGTAAACCTTTACATTTTTAATGTAATGCTTTTAATATTTGATGTAGCTGCCTCTAGGTTTATCTGAGAAATTACCACTTGTAGTTTAGCCCCCAGGACCAGATGTGTTGGGTGTGCACACACACACACACACACACACACACACACACACACACACACACACACACACACACACACACACACACACACACACACACACACACACACACAATCTTTAGCTTTCACTAGCCTTAACCTATCCAGCAAGATAAACATAACATATTTACATATAACTGGTATATTTAGATATCTACCAGGATGTTGAATGGATACATTAATTACTTATGTGAATGTGTGTGTGCCTTGACCTGACCTCCCATATATATATATATATATATATATATATATATATATATATATATATATATATATATATATATATATATATATATATATATATATATATATATATAGGTTAAGGGATAAAATGGATTGCAAAAATTTATATGATGCTACCACAGCCATGCTTCTACAATACAAACACAAAATAAAAGAATGCATACATGAGTGTCTGTACTGTTTATAACATACCACAATGAAACCCTTTTTACATACTTGGTAGATGCTGTTGACATAAGTGGTGCAAATCTGAGATATGAAACCAATTTTACGGGGGGAAACCTTTTCATTATTGTGAATATAGAAAATTATACTTTTCCAATTAGCTTTTACAAAAGTAATAGCTGTCCTTTGGTTTTATTAATTGGACCACAAAATCTCTGTTTCAAATGTGACATTCAGGGGAGTTAAATTAATCGAGTTGAATATACATCACCCTATATTTCAACGTTTGCGTAGAAAATCTGGGAACTGGCTGGGAAAAGTGAATTAGCTTACAAATTTTAGATGGTAATAACTAGAGATGCACCGATGTATCGGCCAATACCGATTATAAATAAAGTCAATTTTTAAAAACATCTGATGATCAGGGCTGAGTATATCCTGTCAATCAAAAGAGGGTGAGAAAACACATCGATTTCGTGCTCTGTGTAAAGAAGACGGAATGATTTTGTAATGAAATAGAATGTATGTGGAATGATGACAAAACTGCAGTTTGTAAGCTCTGTAATCTCTGCACTACTGAGATTTTTACACCAGACGCTGCAGCAGTGAAGCGGGAGATTCGGCGTCTAGTCTAATTTTTATTTGCAGTGCTGCTTTGTCATGATTCCCCCTTGAAGCAGCGTGCTCTAAGCACGAATGCGCGAGCACCTGCTTTTCCACTGTTGACAGTAGTGACATTTGGACACGTGTGTTTGTTTATGTTTCTGTCATGTCTCCTCCCTGTTCTGTCATTGGCTGGGATTTCACGTGTGGCTGAATCACCCTCAGCTGTGAGCATTTACGACACTGATCATGTCCGCATATATACCGCGCGCCTCCCAGCACACAATGCGGAATATTGAGTTAGATTAGAATAGATTGTTTTGTAGTTCATAGTCATAGGCCTTGTCATACTTTAGATCCATGTTAGAGTCCTTGTTAGAGTTTATCATTAGATTTAGTTCATGCTGGGTTATCCGCTCCCAGTTCCCTGTCATAGTTCATGTTTCTCGTTTGGTTTATCGATCTCGTTTTCCGTGACCACGACCTTGATTCCTGCCTAGCCCAGTGTATGCCTGTTTGCCGATCGCCTGACCTCTTGCATGTTTGTGGATTACGTTTTGAATCACGTTTTGGATTTACCTGCCTGCCTGTCTCTCAATAAAACTGTTCATACTGCGTTTGCATCCGTCCTATCTCCGTTACATTACGAAACGTGACATTCTTGAGCTGAATTAAAGGGCCAGTAAATTTCTTTCAGAATTGTGGAATTAATTATTATTAATTTAAAAGAAAGCTTAAAAGGCAGAACTATCAGTATCAGTTACGGCTGATATCAATCTAGCGATGATTGATACCGGCTGAGAAATTTAGTATCATGCATCTCTACTAATAACTGTGCAAGCTCATATGAACCACGAATTAGGTGATTAGTAGTCAAGCTAGGTAATAAATACACTGCAACCATCTTCCTAGACACAACATACCATCAGTGAGAGAAAGAGATGATACATGAGAGCAGTCAAATCTATGATGAGAGCATGAGGAAAAGTGCTTGTCTACAGGACTTGAATTATGAAAGCTCCCCCCAGTCACCATGCACAACCCCTTCATGCCGATGGCTGAAATCCCCACTCATGCCTGCAATTATTTCTTCCCCAAGGCTGTTTTTCCTTGGACTTGTGCTGTGATCACAGTAAACACTCATGCTGTCGCTGCCAGGGTCTATTTGTAAAGTAGGTACTCCTGCATAACTAGACTGAGCAGCAGAAAGGTAGCAAGGTACTTTCTCATATGACTTCAATATTTCTTGTTTTCATCTTGCAAGCAGACCTCCACACCCCAGACTGATTACTCAAAGACCTGATGCAATTCCAGTGCAAGCCATAGTGGAGCTTGTGAGGGACAAATATGAAGATCGAGATGTATTTTCGCCTTTGTTTCAACATTAGTACTCTAGTGATAGGCCGGTATAATGCTATACTGTGATAAGATAATACTAATTATTTACATGTTAAAGAAGATGTCCATCCTGAAACATGTTAAATATGTTTAATACTGAAATATTTGTGATGTTGCTTAGTGATTGTGGTGTTAGTTTATTGGCTGGTGCTGTATTTTCGTTTCAACTAAAGTTACTTGCTATGTGCTGTGCTGACTTCACAGCGGGACATTGTTATCGCTAGCACAGTCACAAAATCAAACATTCTCAAGCATAAAGGATAGAGTCAGGTTTTTCTGTAAAACAAAAGCACTAGAGCTTATTTACTCATTCACCATTTTCCAGCAACATTGGACTCAGCATTACAGAACACAACGCAGCTATTGGAATACTGATCCGGATCCCGGACATGCCGCAAGCCTCCCTCGATTGAACAGGGACATACCGCGTGTCAGTGAGTATACAAGGGAGTGCACATTAGGCCTTGGTGGACTCGGGGTGTAACCAGACCACCATCCATCAAAGTCTGTTTCAATGTGAGGCACTGGAAAATGAATGAGTGGTGAAGGTGAGGTGTGTACATGGAGATGTTCGCAAACATCCTCTGGTGCCAGTCATTATTCAATTCCAGGGGCAAAACCATAGATTGGAGGTGGCAGTTAGTCCGCACTTCAACCATCCACTAATTCTGGGGACAAATTGGCCAGAATTTCAGACGTTATGTCTGAGGGAAATGTGTGTGGATGTGCGTTGGGGCTGGGGAGGCATTGCCTGGGCCATCAATGTCAGTTCTGCATCACAGAGACACAGAGGGTGGGGAGAGCTCTGCCCCCCCAGCCCTTCAGGGAAATTCCCCTCAGGGATTTACGATCATCATAAATCGAGGACCCCTTCAAAAGAATTGCAGTGGACCTCGGCGGGCAATTAGAAAGGTGGATGTGAGAATATTGCTTTGTATTACTCCTAGCGGATTATGCAACATGACATCCGGAAGCAGTTCCTCTGTGAAACATACAGTGAGGGAAAAAAGTATTTGATCCCCTGCTGATTTTGTACGTTTGCCCACTGACAAGGATATGATCAGTCTATAATTTTAATGGTAGATTTATTTGAGAGACAGAATAACAACAAAAAAATCCAGAAAAACGCATGTCAAAAATGTTATAAATTGATTTGCATTATAATGAGGGAAATAAGTATTTGACCCCTCTGCAAAACATGACTTAGTACTTGGTTTAAAAACCCTTGTTGGCAATCACAGAGGTCAGACGTTTCTTGTAGTTGGCCACCAGGTTTGCACACATCTCAGGAGGGATTTTGTCCCACTCCTCTTTGCAGATCTTCTCCAAATCATTAAGGTTTCGAGGCTGACGTTTGGCAACTCGAACCTTCAGCTCTCTCCACAGATTTTCTATGGGATTTAGGTCTGGAGACTGGCTAGGCCACTCCAGGACCTTAATGTGCTTCTTCTTGAGCCACTCCTTTGTTGCCTTGGCCGTGTGTTTTGGGTCATTATCATGCTGGAATACCCATCCACGACCCATTTTCAATGCCCTGGCTGAGGGAAGGAGGTTCTCACCCAAGATTTGACGGTACATGGCCCCGTCCATCGTCCCTTTGATGCGGTGAAGTTGTCCTGTTCCCTTAGCAGAGAAACACCCTCAAAGCATAATGTTTCCACCTCCATGTTTGACGGTGGGGATGGTGTTCCAGGGGTCATAGGCAGCATTCCTCCTCCTCCAAACACAGCGAGTTGAGTTGATGGCAAAGAGCTCCATTTTGGTCTCATCTGACCTCAATACTTTCACCCAGTTGTCCTCTGAATCATTCAGATGTTCATTGGCAAACTTCAGACGGGCATGTATATGTGCTTTCTTGAGCAGCGGACCTTGTGCGCTCTGCAGGATTTCAGTCCTTCACGGCGTAGTGTGTTACCAATTGTTTTCTTGGTGACTATGGTCCCAGCTGCCTTGAGATCATTGACAAGATCCTCCCGTGTAGTTCTGGGCTGATTCCTCACTGTTCTCATGATCATTGCAACTCCACGAGGTGAGATCTTGCATGGAGCCCCAGGCCGAGGGAGATTGACAGTTCTTTTGTGCTTCTTCCATTTGCGAATAATCGCACCAACTGTTGTCCCCTTCTCACCAAGCTGCTTGGCAATGGTCTTGTAGCCCATTCCAGACTTGTGTAGGTCTACAATCCTGTCCCTGACATCCTTGGAGACCTCTTTGTTCTTGGCCATGGTGGAGAGTTTGGAATCTGATTGACTGATTGCTTCTGTGGACAGGTGTCTTTTATACAGGTAACAAACTGATATTAGGAGCACTCCCTTTAAGAGTGTGCTCCTAATCTCAGCTCGTTACCTGTATAAAAGACACCTGGGAGCCAGAAATCTTTCTGATTGAGAGGGGGTCAAATACTTTTTTCCCTCATTAAAATGCAAATTAATTTATAAAATTTTTGACATGCGTTTTTCTGGATTTTTTTGTTGTTATTCTGTCTCTCACTGTTCAAATACAACTACCATTAAAATTATAGACTGATCATTTCTTTGTCAGTGGGCAAACGTACAAAATCAGCAGGGGATCAAATACTTTTTTCCCTCACTGTATCAGCATGTAGTGCTACGGAGACACTCTTCCATGTTATCTCCCAAGTCAGTAACCTGAAAGAGATCCTGACTGACCAGGGCACTACAATTTATGTCACGGACACTACGCAAACTTTACAAATTGTCAGGAATTAAATCAATTAGCATCAGTGTTTACCATACACAGATGGAGAGACGGGTCAAACGCTTTAAACAAATGCTTAAAAATATGATTCATAAATTCATTCACGATGATGTGTGGAGTTGGGATAAGTGGCCGAGCCATTGTTATTTGCAGTACAAAAGGTCCCACAAGCCTTCATGGGGTTTTCTCCATTCAAATTATTGAGCAGGCACAAGCCCCACTTAATTTTAGATGCCATTAGAGAAAACTGCGTGGAGGGACCTTCTAATAGCAAAAATGAAATTCAATACATTCTTGACCCGAGAGCAAAACTCCACATATATTGGGACAATTAACACAGGAGAATTTGCTACAGGCACAAGAACATCAAACCCAGCTGTATAACAGTGGTACTGTGGTACTGAGGTACTGAGTACAGTGGTACTCAGCTATGGGAATTTGCACTGGGAGATAAAGTGCTTGTTTTGCTACCCATGTCAAGCTCTAAATTACTTGAGAAGTGGCAAAGACTCTGAGGTCACATGGTGAGTCTGAGAAGTCGACTATGAGTTTAGGCGAATGGATAAATGGATGTTTTTGCCTCTTCCCAGTCGCTCCAACCTCATAGAATACCACTTGGAGACTCCTCCACGTGTGGTTGTACATAGCCTACCATACCAGTTGCCTGAACACAAGAAAAATGTTGTTTGGGACTATGCTAGACATGGGGGTAATCGGGGAGTCCCACACTAGTGCCCAGTGCCGACAGGTCGTCCAGTTTTGTGTGAATTTTAGAAATGTCAACGCGGTGTCTACATTTGACGCATTTCCGAAGCCTCGCATTGATGAACTGCTCGATCCATTAGATCACTTTTATTTGAAACTGGACTTAAACAAGGGGTATTGGAGATTCTCTTGGCTCCAATATCTTGTGAAAAGTTAAACGTTTGGGTTATACCAGTTTGTCACACTTCCGTTTGAGTTTTTTGGAGCCCCAGCAATGATTCAATGTATTATGGACAGAATCCTCTGGCCACACAATGTATATGCAACATTTGAGGGCTGTCCTGAGATTTTTGAGACAGGCGGGACTCACAGCGAATCCAAAGAAGTGTGCAATTGGGTGGGTGGAAGTATGGTATCTGGGCTTCCACTTGGGACATGGGCAGGTTCGTTCCCAAATTGATAAGACAGCAGTAATTGCAGTTCCTGGGGCAGACTGGTTGGCTGCCTATTATAGAAGGTTTGTACCTGATTTTTCAGATGTCAATAGCCCGCTGAGTGACCTCACTAAAAAGGGGGCGCCAGATCCAGTCCAGTGGACAGAGCCGTGCTAGTGGGCTGCTGTACAAAGCTTTATACACCAAAATTATCCGATTACATTTGAGATGAGAGACAAATTGAAAAAAAATCCATTTTTAGTTAAACTATACCTTTTTTATGAAACCCTGTTAATGCTACATACACTGGGGCTACACTGTAGGGTTAAATTAAATAATTAAATACGAAAAACTGATCAGATCAACTTACTTCTTTGACAAATCTTAATATAAAATAAAATGATGATACATTAGTGATCTGAATGTTGTTTTTCTGAAATCCCAGGACTGACAAAAAGGCCATTTTCAGCTCAGCTATATGACTGTCATTTTGGATAAAAGTGTCTGAGAAATTAATATACAGTATGTCTGTGTGATGTAAGGTAAAAAAAACACCTAAATATTCTGTTCGCATGCCATTTTCCATTCTCTTTGTGCTTTGATTTAATAGATTAGTTTTTGGTAGTGTTCTGATATTTAGACCCTTATACATACATTCATTCAATCATCTGCTCTCAATCTGATCATACAAACTTCATTCCCCGTGGCTGTTCGAGTCATGTCTGATTGTGAGCACTGACCTGTTCGAGTCGAGTGCGAGCTGACCCCAGACAACACAGCACAAGGGAGACCCAATTTATTCTCCAGTACTGTGCAGATTAATCCTCACTGTATGTACTGATTGAATGACAAAACCCAAGCGAAGGTCAGTGTGCCCTGCTACTACATTAGGGGTGTCTGATTGCATTTACATTTACATGCCACTTAGCAGACTTACACCCTTATCCAGAGCGACCTACATTTAACTCATTTATACAACTGAGCAACTGAGGGTTAAGGGCCTTGCCCAAGGGCCCAACAGTGGTAGCTTGGCAGTGCTGGGGCTTGAACTCCTGACCTTCTAATCAGTAACCCAGAGCCTTTAACCAGTGAGCCACCACTTGGCATTTTGGCTGATTGCAGGTTGGTTTTATGAATTCTAGTGTCATGATAATATTGTTATGCTGCCATGATTTGGCTCCATTTGTCTCCTTAGCAGGAAGGAGCACTGCAAATCAGTGTAAGTTCATCTGAATGAACACCTTCATCCTATGCTGAAACGTTTCTATACTGACTGGAGTGGTATTGATATTGTATCTATAGTTAAGCTCATTTACAGGGACTTGAATGATGGACGCTCCACATAAACAGATTTAATCTAACCTGTGGAAATCGCTGATATAGTGAAGTTTTCTTTATGGAGATGTGTATTTAGCAATTAAAAAAAAAAAAAATAATTGTTGGAATATTACTGATTATAAGTGGAATAAAACACTGTTATAGGAAAATAAGAAACATCAGGATGATAACAGTAACTCCACTTCGCATCAGGCTACATTACAGCACCCCATCACTGAATAATTTCCTAAAACAACACTCCGACTCATGCTGTATTCCTTGAATTACTTGTACTGATGCTGGCACATAAGATTGTAGAGAATTCTGTTCCAATTTTGTGTCAGAAAATTTTTTTTCATTCCACAGTGTACACATCTAAGGAGAGCACTCATAGAGGAATTACATAGTAATTTTTTTTATTTATAACTACTTTTGAATATGTGGAGAAACTTTATTGCAGGAACCTTATGAGTCTTATCTGATTCTGCCAGCATGTTATTTAGTGGTTTACGCAATATTTAATTTGTTAAGTTTGAACTACAAGCCATATTTCTATCCATCAGCTAAATTTTGTAGTAATGGGGTTCAGGGAATTTTAAACATTTTGTTACAGTGGTGGAAATGACAATATCAAAGATATTATATTTACTCTTGAGTTTTTCAAGTTTTCAGCTTGTTGGACTGGTCAATTGAATTGAACATGTTTAATCCAAAACTCAATAGCTCAAAAATATAGATGCCATACTGTATATGTGAATAATGACAAAAAAGTGATTAGGAGTTTCAGCCATAAAAAGCTCTTTGACCAAAATAGTATTGTACATATTTAAATAATGAGGCTAATATTTAAATGCTTTAGAATGTTTGGATTGTGCTCGTAAAATGAATCTGTACTGAGGGAATCTATAGAGGCATATTATGTATATACAGTATTATAGGGAACTAAATAAATATTTCCAGTGTGAAGAAATAGTGACATCATGTGTTACAGAAAAGGAAAAGCAGTATTTCTTGCAGGTCCTATTAATTCATGAACAATGTCAGACTTGGAAACAAAGAACAAGTTGAATCTCTCATCGCCTACTATCCTAGTGTACTTTATCTTAGACTACTAACTAGCCATTTTTATGGGAATTTTTTTTTCAGTCTGAAAATTTTGTTCCCATATGCAGTAATCACCTAGATTAAATGGTTGCGGTTTCGCTGGTAGCCAACAAAACTCCACTGCGTCATGCAATGTGAATTTGGAAACTTTAACCAATCTCTGTTGATATCTTTGAGTGGGAGGAATGTCTGGATATTTGCACTCATGAATTTCCGTGCAATTTAAAAATAAGCCGAAATAGGCAGCATCTCATTCAAACAAACATAAAATATTTGGTCTGACTCATGATGTCAATGAAGCACAGATGAATTTTTTGAAAGTTTTGAGTAATCAGAATTTTCATTTAAAGTTAAGCTACCTCTCATAAAGATTCTGAAAATAAGTACATTGGGAGCATCATGACTGGCAAAAATTAAGTCCCCAAATTGGATCGTTTCTTAATAGATTTTGCTTCACTAATAAGCACTGTTAGATCAGTAACAATAAGCACAAATAACCACGGTTAGATAGTACATAACAAGAAAGGCCTAAAACTGTTTAAAATGTATGACGTTATTATGAATGTGACATAATTGTTTCTTTTCTTTTTAAATTATGTAGTTTGCATGTTTATGTCACCCTTACTCCTGCTTTTCTTTTCTGCTATTTTTTTATAATGTGTTATCTTTTGGTAAATGCATATCAGTTGCAGTTAAATGAGAAACAAACAAAAAACAACTTTGGGTAATTTATCTACATATGGTTGTTCAGATATAAACTGCTTTTACCTGAAAGCTCTCAAAGGGAAAGTAATGACTCATAATGCACAACTTACTTGATTCTTGAATCTGATTGGCCAGGAGGGATTGATTAATTTAATTTAAATTTAGCTCTACAGTAGTGCAGCTGCAATTCAGGTTTACATGCACTCATTCTAATACGTAATCATTTCTATAGTAACAGCTTATGCAGGGACTTGTATGGTGGACGTGCCACATAACCTTAGTCTAATAATAAAGGGATTAAACAAATATGTTGTTAACAAAGAAAAACCTACACTCATTGATATGGTGAAACCTTCTGTTAGGATATGTTAGGAATGCTAACATTTATGGTGGGAGTCTCCAGTATCAGTGCTTTGTAATGGACAGTAATGTTTAAAGGGAGTCCATGAGCAGGACAGAGAGAGAGAGAAAAAAGAGAGCCTAGTGGGGGAAACAACTGTTTATAGTGGCTATATCATAAGTGATAACATCTTGTGGATATTCCATAACATTAACTGTAACTACAAAAGGTTAAAAACACGATGCGTCATTCATTAACAAATAAAAAAGTTGTAATTGTTGGCAAATTGCTGTGGTGTATGAGGAATAAAACACTTCGGCCCATACTCTTATAGGAAAATAGAAAAATAATCAGTTCTACTTTGCATTGAGCCACATCACACCACCCCATTGTGGATTATTTTTCTTTAAGAACATGGTCTGTCACTTTTTATTAGATAAATAATAATGGTATAGAACAAGAAAAACATTGCTATAAATGTATGATGTTATTATGAATGTCACAAGTATCTTTTTAATATAGGTTTTTATGTAGTTTTGTGTGTTTTCAACTTTTTTCCCCCCTTTTCTGCTCTGTAACTTGTCATCAAATTCATCCACATACCTGTAGTGTTGTTCAGATTTATCCTGCAGAGTGGTGGAAATTCTCGAATCTGATTGGTCAGAGGACATGTATAATTTTTGTAGAACGGCATTGCTTGGACAGTAGTTCCGGCAGTAACAAAAACAATAGGTTAATATTAACGCGCTCATTCCAATATGTTATTCTTTAGTAACAGCTCATACACAGGGACTTGTTTGGCCACAAAATTTAAGACTAACCATATGTGATTTGCTACAACAGAAGTTAGAACAGGAACTAACTTGTTTCTTGGCTGATCCACAGCATTAAATCTAACTTTAAACTATTAAGGTGTGATGTGTCGTTCATTAATGAAATCAACATTGTATTTGTTGCCAAATCAATGTGGTATAAGTGGAATAACGCACTCCAGACTGCGGTGTTAAACTACATACAATAATGCACTTCCAGGAGTTAGTGCCACTCCGCTTGCACATTGTGCTGTATCACACCCTCTAGTATTTTCGCATGGTCTGTGCTGTTATTCCTTACATAAGTTGTGTTTACTGGAAAGCTTGTTCTAATCAAAGTATTAATTAAAAAATAATGTTAAAGCTGAAAGAAACTAAAAAAAAAACTTAAGAATTAGACTTTTTTTTTTTTACTGACGAGGAAAACAATAAAAAATAGATTACGAGTAAATACATTTACAATTGCACTTTATTAAGCCTACTGCCAGCCCTTTTGATTAAAACCCATTTCACTCTTTAACCAATGGCGTTGTCGCTGCCACCATTGCGCATGCGCAAGACTTCCAGGTGCGGTTAGCTGCTATTAAACTGATTTAGGTCAGACGTTGAATTTAATTCTGCAGAGAAAAATGTCCAGCAAATCAGTCATCATAAGTGTGGTATAGGAATCTTGGGTTTTCTTTGCAAACACAATCTTTCTTATCTGAGCAAAGTTAATTTAAAGACAACACGGGCCCATTGTACAGAAATACGGTGTGACAGCAGGACTAGCTAAGCTAGTTAAACTAGCATAAATTAGCAAAACTGTATCACACGACGCTAGCTCTTTATATTAGTGCTAAATTTTTTGCTGAAATTTGAACCGTACACGCTAACTCAGAGGACTAAATAGTAAATGATATGTTCTGTTTGCGTGTTTTTGTTGTTTAAAAAAGTAAACAGTCGTAAAAGGAAACTTTTGTGCTCTCACGTTACATTGGCAGGTAATGTGTAGGATAGGGCGCGAGTTGTGTAAATACATTCTATAAAGAGATGCAGCCATCAAACGGAGGTTCCCGCATAAAACTGAACCGAAGTGCGTTCATGCTTGAGAAAGACTCGGTGCCGAAACGACGACGCCTTTCCAGGTCGTCGGGGTCGGAGTGCACCGACCCGACCGGATCAAAGGTATCCACTGCACGTGCAGGTTCTGCGCCTCGTGACCCGTCCCGCGCTGCACCAGGACCGCAAGACGCGCATCATCACATACCGTCACACATTACAGGCTACGACCAAGGGGTTCTGGCGTCCCATACATCGGTACGTCCGAGCGAAGAGAAGCTTGAGCCGAGTCGGGCTTCGTGCACGCTCAGGGACTGCAGAAATAATAAGAACAGTGCGACGCCACGCAAACAAGTCCGCTGCCATTTGCACCTGGCGCTGCGTTTTTGCGGCAGTCAGAAGCCCGCGACGGAGGCCGAACAGAGCGTGTCGTGCACTATGTCTCATTTTGTAAACGGAGACGTGCGAGTCCAGTCGTCTAGCTCGAGCGGGGATGCGATCGAGCCGCATGCGGGATCTGCGGGAATGTCAGTAGCTAATCAGGGTGTGAGCAATTCCGCAGTTAAAACGGACAAAATACAACTAGGGGCTCCTGAGAAGAAAGATGGACAAGATGCTCATCTAAGACCAAGTAAGAATAGATTAAAGACTTGTTTTCTTTGTGTGTGTGTGAGTAGATGTTTGTTGTTGGACTTGTTGAAGTGTTCAACCACACTCATACATAGAGTGGTACCATCAATAGGACATGATTTGTACGTCTACCTGGCAAAGTATCATGTGGTGTAATTAGTTTTTAGAGTAAAGTTTTAAAAGGCACATCGCTGGTACACTATGTTTGAAATTCCTAGTGAAAGGTACAACCTCAGCAAGAAGGAAAAGTACAGTTTGGTGCTTTTAATTATTGGGGTGGAGGTGCACTTAGAATTGATCTTTTATCTAGGAAAGTGCACATGTACCTTTTTAGGGTGCTTTCTAGGGCTAGATATTGCAAACAATTTGGCAGTTTTATTCCTATATATATGGTTTAGATGGAAAATTCGATCCAATATCGATTCGTTATCAATATTTCATTTAAAATGTTAGTTTTGCAGGCACAGATTCCATGTTTTAATATAAATGCTGGTAACCGAAACCCTCCTGCTTGGCTACATTACTGAAATACACATTTACGTTACCAATAAGACCTGCACAATTATGTTTCATTACTTTTTACTTTTACTTTGAGTAACATTGTAAAAGGAAATCATAAATATGTGCATACAGTGCACACAAGGTAAGCACAAATGGCACGTAATTGTAAAAAAACAAACAAAAAAACAAAACATTTGTAAAAGTGCAACAGTGAAATTCATTAACAATTTGAAACGTGTTTAAGAAATAAAACCATTTTCAAAATTCAAAACGTGAAAGAATCTGGAGATTATCTGTAGTGCTCCTCGTCCTGAAGGAGCACTATAGATAATATTCACATCCTCTCAAGTAAATCACACGCATTAAGAATCGATTTAGGGATTTCCCAAATCCATATCATTTTGTTAAATTGCTGATCGAATAAAAACGGAGAATTGCTATTTTTTACCCAGCCCTAGTGCTTTTACACCTGGTTGTCAGTCCACCCAGTCTGAATATGAGCAAAATTGGTACTTTTGCTTCATTTGCTATTTGGTTTGTTTTTTCATCCACACTGCACATAGTTAATTGAGCAATAAAAAGTTGTCAGGGCTTGTACGTTCATCAGTCTGAATTATCCTCAATGAAAAAAATTATAAGCAAACTTTATGCATATAAAATCTCAAAGATTACTTGAGCACAGAGAGCATGGAACCGGTGCTAAAGAATTAGGTAGTCTGTATAAACAACTTTTTCTTTTGCGTGCCACATCCAGCTTTAATTTTCTCTTTTTGTTTGTCGGACCAAATATTTAGAACGTGGCATTTCTGTTGCGCTACAGTGGTAGTTCAGTGGTTAAGAAGTTAAGTGGTTAAGAAGCCTTGAGTAAGGCCCTTAACCCTCAACTGCTTTTTAAATTTTTGATTTTTTTTACTTTATTAAAATATTAGAGTCCATATAAGTACATTTTTTAAAGGCAAATCAATTGTATACTGTAGTAAATTGTGTGCTGTAGTTCACATTTTGGCCTTGACCATGATTTAATTTTTTGTTGATGGAGCTGGGTGGACAGTGCACACTCAGCTCAAAACATCCAAGCCCAACTATATCACCCAAAACCATGTGGCAAAATGTGTTCTGGTCGAAGGAGACCAATTCCAAAAGGTATAATAATTTAAAACGATATGTTTGGTGCAAAAAAACCCCAAAAAACTAAAAGAACACCATACCCATGGTGCAGCATGGTGGTAACAGCATTATGCTTTAGGGCTGCTTTTTTTTTCCAGACTGATCTGGGATTTTTATCAAGGTGGAGGAAATCATCAATATCTACAAGTAAGTTGGTTTTAGTGCAAAACTTTCAGGTGTCTGCTAGTAAGCTGAAGATTAAAAGGAATTTCACCTTTCAGCACAACAGGGACTCAAAGCATACATCCAAATTAACAAAGGAATGGCTAAAGATAAAAGTTTTTGAATGGCCTAGCCAGAGCCCAGACCTGAATCCAACTGAAAACCTGTGGGGGTGACCTGAAATGGGATCTGCACAGGAGATGCCCTTACAATATGATGGCTCTTGGAATGTTTTTTCAAGATAGAGTGGGAAAATATTGCCAAGTCAAGATTTAACTTGCTGATAAACTCTTAGCCTAAAAGAGGCGTAATAAAATCAAAATGTATGTCAACAAAGTATTAGTTTAGGGTGGCGCACACATTTGCAACTAGGATATTGTAAGCCCCCCCCCCCCCCCCCCCAATTTTACCTAAAAAAAAAATTTTATAAAAAAAAAAAGGGTTCGTTTTTCACTCGATTGTTATGTTGTAATTTCACATTGAAGGTGGAAAAAGTTCTGACATGACTTATCTTAGTTTCATTTTTTTACATCACATAAACCTGCCATTTTAACAGCGGCATGGAAACTTTTTATAACCATTGTACATCCACTATTAAGAGAGTACTACATCATAATGGTGTGCAAGGAAGAAGCCCCTGCTCTAAGACTTTCATTAAAAGTCAGATTTAAGTTTGCAGGTGATTACCAGCCTTTTGGAGGAGTGTTGTATCTAAATAATCCTCATTTATACCGAAGCCAAACCTCAGGACATCAACCAGAAATTTAAAATTTGGTTGCAATTGGAGCTTCCAGCCAGACAACGAACTTAACTCTACTTCCAAAGCTGTAAGTATTGGAATGGCCATCACAAACCCTGCCCTGAATCCTACAGAAATTTGTGGACTGAACAGAATCAGTGTTTAGGCTACTGGTGAAGTGGAGAGTGAGCTGTGAGTGGCTACTAATTATTCAAGCACAGATCAGTTATAAACAGTCTGAGGCAAATCTTAGTACATTCCCTCCTATCATTGGAAATGCTATTTTATAATGACCTCATGAAAATAAAGTAGATACCTTAAGTCACTTAACACGGAATATGTATGGTAACATGAAATGTGTGGAATTGGGGAAAAATTTTGTTTGAATATCTTTAGCCAAGGAGTATGTAAACCTTTGTCCTCAACTGTACATGGGTGCTTGTCAGTA
Organism: Ictalurus punctatus; assembly: GCF_001660625.3. NCBI lineage: Eukaryota > Metazoa > Chordata > Actinopteri > Siluriformes > Ictaluridae > Ictalurus > Ictalurus punctatus. The sequence continues at coordinate 17,119,941 of NC_030417.2, read as the reverse complement.
TACCTGGACACAGGATCACATAGGTGTGGGCACCAATTGGAATTTGCTGCCTTCATGGCAAAGGTGTAGTAAAGTATTGTAGATTTTATGACAGTGGTGCAAATTACATTTATTTTCTAAATCTGATTTTTGCACTGAGTATTTGCCTCTAAATGCATGACATTTACATTCATATTTACAGAGTAGTGTGGAGCAGGTGAAAATGAGTTGGTTAGAGCACTACCAACAGGGATCATTTGCTGTGGCTTGTATTTTATGTATGCACAGCATTCAGTCAGAGTTCTGAATGTATTTGTTGCAGATGACTGTGACAAAAGTAATATTTTGTAAACCATGAAAAGAGAAGGCCCACTTTGTTGTTTCAGGTCAGGTTAACCTGCGTTCCATGGAACGTTAACATGCCCATTGCTATGTCACATACTCGTTTACTGGCAAACGTCACACTCCAACATACCTATGTGCCACTATAATAGACTACTGGACTGTCTTTACCCCATAAGGCAGGGGTTCCCAAACGTTTCCAGGGCAAGGCCCCCCAAGATGTCTTTAAAACACATTTAAAAATACAGACTTCTGAATAATATCCCCCTTTTTTATTATTAATAATTACATCTTGCATCATTACATTACATTAGGAATTGATTGTGTGTGTGTGTGTGTGTGGTTGTCTGAGAGTGAGAAAGAGAAAACTAGTGGGAAATACTAGTGGGAGGGATGGGCTTGGTGGCTCCGACCAAATTATTGAGGCCCTCTGGGCGCCCCCTGGCGGCCCCCCCCTTTGAAAACCACTGCCACAAGGTACTCTAACACTGCTCTAAACCACTGTTAAACTTGTATTACAACTGTTTTGTTTCATATACAGGGTTGCCTTGAGTTTGGTGGTGGATATAGGTTGTAAAGGACGACTGAGTGTACATCAAATCTTTATCTATTCCCCGATGACTTTCTGTCTCTTATTTCAGATTTTAATAGGAAAGCTGGGCTGAGGAAACACTTTGGTTCAATCTCAAGACTTGGTTCAGGGACACAAGTCAAACGATCTGTTAAAAACGCATGCTGTGCCTTGTGTGGTGATGTAAAATATACCCCTCCTGCTCGTAAAAAACTAGCTCATGCCTATACAGCCAGATCAAGGCACCCGAGCTGGCCAGGAAGGCTGGAACAGCCCATTGTTCATCCTGTGGCTATGATGACAGCCAGGCTGATTATCTGGTTCAGGAGGCACCTCAAGGTGAAACTCTGCGATGTAGCCCATGTGTTTGATGTGACCTCACGTGACTTCTCGTGCATTTTGCCAGCGGTGCTGCTGCAAAAGAGGAAGCATAAAAGAGTGAAATGCTTCACCAAAGAATTCAGGTCACTGATGCGCCTTGATCCGCAAGGAAATGGGAAATGTGGGAAGTGGATTGGCAGCCAATCCTGGGAGGTCTGTACTCCAACCAATAGCTGTGCTTCTCTCTCATCAGGTAATCAAGTTTTGGGATTTTCTGTTGGCGAGCACATTTTGGACGTAGCAGAAGATATTGAGGGGTGGTCTGAGTCTTCAGATAAACAGGTTTTGAGGATGCCAGACTGTGAGAAAATGAAACTGTCCTCTATTGAGGGGACTGCATGTGTACCCTTAAAAGATGGGGAGGTTCAGCATTGCGTTGAGACTGCTGGTTATATGACAGAAGATTCAAGAGCATCTTCTGAAATTCAGGAGTTCAAAGCTGCCCCAGTACACCGTGTGCCCCCTTTGTTACTACGACGTGTTCATGCCTGCAATGGTTTTGCTTCTTCCCAGCGTGTTCAACATGTGGATTTAGCTGACAACTTTACAGTTAGTGAGGCAGACACAAATGACAATTGTCTGGTGGAGAATGGCTTGAATAATAGTTCAGAGGTGGATGTTAATTCTCCTGATTGTTTCTCCTGCCAGAGAACCACTGCTTATATGGTGTGGCCCCGTTTGTCCTGTGCCCGCACTTACAGGTCTTGGCCCTTTTCCAGACATGGGCCTCCTTGTGAAATGAAGTCATCGATCCGTACTGGCCCTCGATGGATTGCGACCACAGAGGCTTCAGAAGGCAAAAACAATGTGATCAATAACATACACATAGGTTTCAGTACAAGTTCTGAATGCACAGTTGGGAAGAACATGAAAGAAAGCCTTATAGGTTTTGAACCACACAATGGGAGCGTTCAAAATAGCCAAGGGCAAGTACAGTCTACAGCACAGAGGGAGAGGGTGCAGGCCCCTCCAACTCTTGAGGAAACTTCAAAAGACCAATCAAAATGCCAGAAAAATCCCGGGAAAGCTTCAGTTAGTAGTGAGGGGGAACACTTCAAGCATTCCTGCAATGTATTTCAGCAGGACCCACCTAGTCTTGGTTCTGTATATGAAATTGATTCTCAGACTTCTCCAGAAGTCTTGAATAGTGAGATGCTAAATGTGATTTCTGCTGGGTCGAGCAGTGCTGTGGACACCAAGTCTGTTGATCTTGGCGATTACTCCATGAATGGGACACAGAGTTCCATGTCGAGTAAGTGTTCTGAGGATAATGAGAATGGTACAGAGGCTACAACCTTCCATCTTCCAGATCCCCTTCCAGACCTCCAACGAAGTGCTTCTCAAACTTTGTCATGTATTGTACATTCGAGAGAAGAACCACTGACCCACACTGTGCTGGTACGTTCCAATATGGAACCAAAGCACCCTTCCTCACTGATGGTACATCACAAAGAGGAGGAGAAATCTGATACTGATATTGAGAATAGAAGGCAATGCAGCCTGAATATTTTGCACACCAAAACTGCTGACCAAAACACTTCTTCCCCAAGCTGCACTGGAGGCAGTAGCTGGGACACACCCTTTAAAACCATGATAAACGGAGGTTCCTTTTCCTCTAGTGTGGAAGATATCAGTAGCCTGTCTCCTGCCGAAAGACCTGAGGAGGGTGATGCAGAATGTTTATTGCTACAGGACAAGATGTGTAAGATTGGCAAGGCAAACAGAAGTCCTCTCCATGCCCCAAAGGGATCAGTGGTTACTAGTACCGACCTGGATGTTGTCCGAGCTTATGAAGACGATGCCATTGTGCTTGATGTCATTCAAGATGACCCAGATCTCTTTGGGGACATTATGGGTACAGCAGGAAATTTAGCCTCAAACTCTAATCCAGTTCAGAGAGGAAAGAACATGTGCATGCCGACTGACCAGACAACCTTGGCCAGAAAACCCAACAGGATAGTCTGGGGCTTAAAGTCAGAAAGGTATGTAGGTCTGTGTAAGCAGGCACATTTCTTGGATTTCATGAACTTAGTATTTTAAGGTTCAGTCTGGTTGAGCATCAGGTTTTGTCATCCAGCTATCAACACTTTAATGCAGACATAGAGTTGCAAACAAAATTATTCAAACCCCCCCCCCCCCCCCCCCCCCTTGCAAATCGGGTTTATTGTCAAAATGTACAGACTTTCAGCTGTTTGCAAGGAACAACTCGAACAAGAGCAATTGAAATAGTTCAATACAACAAATGCTTCAAGTGGTTTCCCCAAATTCAACTGAAAGTGCAACTTCTAATGACTTCTTCAGTCTCAGAATTATTGAACACTCTGAACAGAATCCCACACAACAGCACAAATATGCAAAATGGGTGTTGTCTCTAGCACACCTGGTGCAACTAATGAAGGGCTTCATCTAATGTTTTATTAGGGGGAAAAAAGATGACTGCTCTTTTGGCATATTTTCATGTTCCACTGTGTGTTTTTTTTATTTTTTTATTTTTTTTAACAACAACAAAAAAAACACCTATTGAAAATGTGTAATGGTTAGAAGGTCTGAAATGATCATTTAAATATTTATTTATTTCCATCTTGCCTTGCCATTCCTTTGTGCCTCACAGTTTTGTGTACCTCTGCTTTAAGGTTGCTTGAAATTTATATAATCAACATTTTCAGGTAATAATAATGTGGATTTTTAATAATGGCCAAATACAAATAGAACATTATTCTCCAATCTATCTGTTATTATTCTCCAATCTATTTGCTTCTATTCGGCTTTTTCTTACAAAACAATAAACGGTATAACTCCGAGAAATACGTTTTAGTAAAATTTTTAATACACATACTTATTGGTAATACTTTTCAAACTTTATTTTAAAATATATATATATATTTTCTATGAAAATATGGAATGTATTTAACTCCTGGAAAACTGAAGTCGTTCCTAAGCAAGACCAGTGAATATGATAGACCAATTCATATGGACACTTCTTGTCTGCTCTTCTGTGTGTGAATAGAACACTTGGCCACATCTACATTAGAACCTTAAATATAACTATAATACCTCTGTGCTATTGAAGCGTATTAAATATATAATAATGGAACATTATCCCATGATGATTGTTTATCTGATGAACTCATTTTGGACAAAATCAGACAGAACCTTATGATTCTGAGTTTATGATTAGCTTTTATTTGAATGGCTCTTGAATATTTGAATAAATCTTAAATATTTTATATTTCTCATAATGTCCCAGGAAAAATGTCCAGACTGCTGGTGATGCCCATGTGGAGACTCCTGTTGGTTTTTGCAGAGGTCTGTGATCCTTAAGTGTTTCCAGTTAGTTTGAATATAACACTGGTGCACTACTCCAGTCTTGGTAGGGTGGAATCTAGCACATTGTGGCGATTTCCCTCCTGGACTGGAGTTTTACAGCATTACAATCTAAGATTTATGATTTACATGAGGCAAAAATTAAGATGTATTAAAGAGTTGTAGGCTGCAATAGAAAATACTGGTGCTGGATATTGAGAAACACAAATTGGGTTGTGTCTTTCCTCAATCACACAGGGGATGTGAATGAACTGGCTAAGGGCTCTAAAAGTCAGCTGGCTTTTGGTAGGAAGTGGGCCCCAGTTAACCCAATAGTCAAGCCAGAACAGGTCAGTTCAAGGTGGTACAGGTGCAGCAGCCACATTATTTATCCTGTGTTTTTTTTTTTCTTTTCTTTTTCTTTTCTCTCCATATAAAGAGCTGGTATTCTGAAGACTAGCAGATTACAAATGCTTGTAATGGTGTAAATCTTTTTTTTCCCCAGATAGTTCCAGATAGTAATAATAACCTGGATATGAAAGAAAGTACTGATATGAATGTCAGCACAGTGAATACTGGATCAACATGGCTGGTGGACGACGCACGCAACAATGGTGAGTCCTCAGAATGCTGTGAATAATCACATGCCATGGGTATCCATAGACACTCATTCCTATATACAACTTCTATCCAGATCCTTTCAAACCTTTGCTTGGCTAGAATCACATGCTGTTTCTATATACATTTAGATTATGTCATAAAATAATGCTATATAATGCAACCTTGGATGCCAATGTTGCAGACATTACCCATGACATGTAACCAAAAACCTTGGATGTATTTCAACACAAAATAATGGGTAGCAATTTTGAAAGTTATTTCATTATTATTATTATTATTATTATTATTATTATTATTTTTTTTTTTTATTTATCTTGGTAATACTTATAAACACCTTGTCCATCCCTTCACAGATGTGTAGATGTGTGATGTAGTGTTTTTCATCACATTAAATACAATGCCTTATGTCATTATTTGTGCAGTTCACACTACTGCTGGGAAAGATATCAACGTTGTGAGACCGTCTTCTGTGAGTAACCAGTCCACTAAAGAAAAAATACTGTGTGCTGATTTAAAATACATTTGTGCAGGAATCTCTGAATCTGGTACTCTCTCTCTTTTACCAGTATTGCTGGTACTACTTCAATGAACGTTACTCATGTGTGCGGAATAATGTGTGCTGGTTCCTTCATGTGCCCAAGGACAATGATGAAAAGGTGTGTGTTCGAATGAAAGGGTTAATAACAGTAAGATTGTATAACCAATTGATCCCTAAGATAATCTGCTTGTTTCTGGTGCAGTTTTGCATGGATATTATACAGAAGTTTTGTCGTGTTGGAAGTCCTCCTATTGTCAAGCGAGCAGGTAAGAGATGAGCACTATTAAAGCTGTGTGCACAATGGGACAGAATCTTGCTTTGACGTACTGCCTGAGTTCATAAAAGACATGATTTCAAACACATCAACACACACTGATGCTCTGCAAATGAATCATAGCATGGGAGTACTAGTCTACGTCTAGTTGTTTATTCGTGGTCTGTTGATTCAGGAAAAAGATAACTGTAATGTACATAGAGCAGAGCACTGAAGCATCACATTGTGATTTCACAGGGGGTTAAAGTTGAATAAATGCACATATTTTAAATCTTTAAAATGTATGTGAAGGTTCAGTTGTGATGTTTTGTGCCAGGTCTGCCAAGAATAATTGCCTATTTCCCCCCCAACATCTATTAGGAACACTGTGTTTTTTGTATGTCTGAAACTTATGCTCCAGTTTGATAAAGAGGTCATCAGTCTTTCTCACTATCCCTTTGTCTGTCTCCAGTGGAGATTTTTGTTGCTTATTATGGGACCAATTCTCCTGGTGCGTGTTTCAGTCAGAACATCGTCAACCAGTTGCTCTCATCTCTGCTCAGCCTGGCACTGCTCTGGGACCTGCTGTCAGTCATCAACACGCTCCTCACACACAAGAGAATGGTATGGAGTATGGGTGAGGGCACTCTGTAAATGAGAATGTAAATGACATACTTGCTGGTAATGGCACTTATTCCCAAATTAACAGTTAAGAATGTTATTTAACTGTGAAACTGGGAATTAATTAGACAAGTTTAAAGGAATTCTCTGTTTTTGTATACAACCATCACTGGCTAATATTTTTGAATGAGCAATATCATGTGCAGTGTCTCTTTCTTGCCTAACAGTCTTGACAATATGAACAATATAAAAATGTTTGAAAGTAGCTCCTGATCGTGTATGTGTGTGTGTGTGTGTGTGTGTGTGTGTGTGTTCAGCCTCCTGTTCAGTTTGTGATGGCTCTTTATGAACATGTTCGTGAAAGAGGAATCCTAAATTTTGTACCGGAGCTCCTACATCTCACCTCAAAGGTGAATTACACACATGCATTTCATCAACATTCATTCATCACATTTCATCAGTGTGGTGTTAAGCAAAGGCGACTGTAGTGTAATTCAGCTCAGTTGCATCCAATTGCATTTTGTGTGCATTTTTAAAATCCGTACACTAGCACAGGGTATTGTAAAGGTATCGTACCGGACGAAGTAGACACATAGCTATTAACATAATGGTAAATATATTTGTATAACTTGATAAATTGATTGATAAATTGTATATAGAATGGAAAAAAAATCCATGTTGAATGGAAAAAAGATCTAGATTTTAGAATTCCGACTTGATAAAAAAAAAAAATTAATAGTAAGGTTCTGTGCAGCTAGAAAAGCCTCCATGATTGTATACATAGCTGAATATGTTTACACAGTAGTCAAACAAACGTAACAGAATATCAACTGATGCCGCCATCATAATCAACTTGAGGCTAGAATCTGTCTGCAACTAATATACCAACAAAGCATTGCCATCGAGGGGTAAACAAATTAATATGACTACCAGGAGGCAAATTCCAACTGCCATGCGGGGGGGCTGGCAGGACATGGATATATGTTCTGTACTGCTGGTGCTCCTGTTTGGCTAAACCAGCCTTTGGAGAAGTGGTGAGACAGTATTGATGCTGTTCATGTGTGTATGTACAGATTACAGAGGTGGGATGTGTGTTCAGTGTTGAGCAGTGCGAGATGATGCAGCTTCATCTCGAGTCTTTGCACTTACCCAGACATCAAATGGACATTTTCTGTGCAGTAAAATGCAGGTGGGTCTTTTCTACACACTTGCCTATTTAATAATGTTGTAAATTGTAAAGGTACTTAAATTTCAAATGTAAGTTGTATTCATTTTGCTGAATTAAACCACAGCTGAAATAATGACAAACCATAACTCTTCCGTTGCTTTTCCCATTAAAGCAGTGTTAATTAGTCACAAAACCATAATTTTATAAATATCCTATTCAGTGTCATCAGGTTTTAAAAGCTGTATCAGCGGTTTTATACTATGATGTGCTAAAAACTAAACATACAGATGCATTTATACAGTATCTCACAAAAGTGAGTACACCCCTTTTGTAAATGTTTGATTATATCTTTTCATGTGACAACACTGAAGAAATGACACCTTGCTACAATGTAAAGTAGTGAGTATACAGCTTGTGTAACAGTGTAAATTTGCTGTCCCCTCAAAATAACTCAACACACAGCCATTAATGTCTAAACCACTGGCAACAAAAGTCAAAAATGTGAGGGGTGTACTCACTTTTGTGAGATACTGTATTACCATGCTTACACACCACCCTATTCAAACACCGTGTGTGTGTAGGGCTCTGGCCACTAACCCACACACTGCTGAGCTGTCGGAGTTGGCCCAGTCTGTAGTCCAAGTGGAGGTGAGACACAATATATACAATTTCCTTTTTTGTTGATAAACTGTACAACAAAAGTATTTTATTTACCCTGTAATGAGATCATGCAAACTGTTAAACGTGCTGCATAAACTAAATTCTGCTATTAAGGTTCAACATTTTTGTGTGTGTGTGTAGCTGTGTAAGCAACAAGAGGACTGGCCTGCTCTGGCACGCATGTTCTGCACTGTGTGTTGTGGTCGTCACAGTGCAGGAGAACTGTCAAGGTTCTGCTGCTGTGTCACCATGGCACTGCTGAAAGAGCCTAAAGACAAACTGACTCTGCCTTATGAAATATTTGCTGAGTCAGGTACACGCAACTGCTTATCACATGTCAATCACATTATCACATGGCAGTTCAGCAGAACTTAACTTGATGAAGTTGGAATGTGTGGAATTGTATTCAATCAATTTTGATGAGAGACTCTATCTTCTGATCTGTTGTCTTATATTCATCTTTTGATCTCAAACCCCAATCTCTTCAGTGTAAAGTGCAAAAAAAAGGAAAAGAAAAGTTATTGGCCTTCCTGTTCCAATATTTTCTGAAGGGACTGTATAATATTAAATGCTGAAATTGATTTTACCATCTTATGATTTTTGTTGCTTATTTAAAGGGTCAATTTTCACTACTAATGCATTGTGTAGCATTTCTGCTAATGTACACTCTGTCTACGGCTGAATTAATGTTAAAATTAATTAGAATCTGTGGTCTAGCTTTTCCATGCAGTTGAAAAAATGATGTTATGCTTCTGTTATTTAAGCTTCTGGTTTTTAATTGTTTGTTTAAGTAAAGGAAAAGAATTCCCAGCACACATTCGACTGTTTAAAAAAAAAAATGGTTTAAATATCAAATACAATTATCGCATTATAATGTGCTCGGTTGCTTGATTTCTTTACTACTCAAATAAATGTTCGCTACATGGACTTAGTTTTACTGTACACAGCTTTACATTTTCATATGCAACACCAACTACACATTTATATCAGACGTTTGTGTGTCTAGTTTGTCAGGAAGTGCCATCAGACGAGATGGTTAAAAGCTTTTTGGGACGAATTGGAGTCTCACTGATGTTCAGCTATCACAGAACCCAAGACTGGACCAAGGTGTGTTTGTGCATGCAGATTAGTTCTCAAGCTAACATCTGCTTTATATAGTATGTACTATTTTGGCAAAAATTTAAAGGTTCTCATGAGAATAGGTGAATAGGTGTGTTAGAGCTTATGAAATATTAAACTGTACTGTACCACACTGGAACAGTAATATAGCTCAACATTTAAAAAACAAACAAACAAACAAAGTAACTTGATTTTGGTTTGTCTGTGTCTGTGTAGGGTTTGAAGCTGTTGTGCGTGATGTCTAGATTGCAGGTGGAATTCACAATGCTCAAAGGGCTCTTTAGCAGTGAAAATGGAACATCTCGCTGTCAGCTTGTCACCATTGCAACAGAGTTCTTCATTAACAGCGGCAGCATAGAGGGAGCGCTGAATATGCTCAAAGGTAACTGCATACATTCAAATTGATGGTTCAGATGAGCCCTAAGCTGATTCTTTTACCTTTTCCATCGAGTAACTGATCTCTGGATCAATCCTTAGATCCCTTGACTGATCGATCACTGGACCACTAACTAGCTCCAAGTGTATATATGTGAATATATTAGTAATATTTTCCCACTGTTTGATTTACGATTGTAGAAATAATGTATTTATCATCATTGACCCAAATGTCCCACAGTCTTCTGGTAATGTGTGTAGACCATCTGCTACTTACTGCTGCCATCTAGTGTAAACAAAAAAAAAAAAGAGAAAGAAAATAATTGTGCGCATGATAAAAGAAGACCTCTCTAACCTCTCAGGTGCTTGTCAATTGTTTTCTCGAGAAAATCTGAAGATTGGGCTACAGCTCTTTTCTTGCATGCGGTTCTCCAGCCAGTGCAGCTGATCCAACGTGCTGTGTTAAATGGCCATAGTGTACGGTCCCCTCCGAAACTGTTGGAAGGACAATTCATTTGTTTTTTCTGTTCACTGAAAACGGTATTCTGGAATGCATCTCTTTTAGTTACTGTAGTAGTAACCATAAAAATCTATAGAGCATAAGTCTTTTTGTAGCACCTCCCATGATTTTAGCCAATTTTTTTTAACCAACCAAGGCTCACAATTCCAGACCATTTGTCAACTTTACATTATTTCTATAACCATAAATCGGTGGGGGAAAAGGAATGAATATAAAGAAATAATCATGTGGCACATGGTTTAAGCAGAAAGGTTTGAAAACGAGATAAATGCTCTGTTTTGTGTTTGTGTATGATTTCTAGCTAATGAATGGTTCGTGAGCTCAAGCACATGGCCGTGTGAGCAGGCAGATGTACAGAACCGCAGGAGAGTACTGACTCTGCTCGCTGAGAAGACATCATACCGAGACACACTGGAGGTCCTTATTAACTTGCCTGGGCTCAGACAGCCAGTAGGTGAGTCATGAGACACCCACTTCATTCCTTGTTAGATTTCACACAAAAAAAGTGCTGTTTTTTTTTTTTGCTACTGTTGGATAATTTACTTTTCATGTTTAATATTGCTTTCATTAATTTGTTAATTTTATATAAGCGCATTTATATGGTAATGAAAATAGTTACGTTTGTCTATACAAGCATTCCATCTTGGTGCTGATTACAAGACTAGACTTTGGAATATGGCTGCGCAGAATCCATTCGGCCACAAGAGCATTAGTGAAGTCTGGTACCGATGTTAGGTTAGAAGGCTGGGCTCACCGTTGCTGTTCCAGTTCATCCCAGAAGTGATCAGTGAGCTGATGGTCATGAGCTGGATGGTCAGGTGTTCACGTACTTTTGTCAAATTGTTTATGTCCGAATAGAGGTGGACCGATGGTGGATTTTACAGATACAGAAAACTAACTTGGGCAGTACCTGCTGTTATCTGCGGAGATCCAGTGGTGGCCAAGTGGTTAAAGGCTGTGAGTTACTGATTAGATGGTCGGGAATTCAAGCCCCAGCACTGCCAAGCTATCACTGTTGGGCCCTTGGGCAAGGCCCTTAACCCTCAATTACTCAGTTGTATAAATGAGAAAATGTAAGCCACTCTGGTTAAGGGCATCTGCCAAAATGCCATAAATGTATGTGCCGATAACCGATTAGATTTTAAAATCGATACTGAATGAAAACATAATACTCAAAGTAAAATATTGCTGAACTATATTACAATAATAAACAGTACTGACTGTACCATGAAAATGTACTGTACTTTTTAAAATGAATTAACTATATAAATATTAATATATTAACTGTTAATAAATATTAAAATAAATAAGATATACATCCTAACCAAACCAAAAAGTAACACTCCGAATAACAAATAAAAAAAAATGAAAAACCACTTTTACAATATTTGTCAATGGTTTTATTTCACCTCTAGAGGTCGCTCTCGTACTGTATAATGGCAGCGAACCCTCCCTAACATCTGCGGTGTGGATTTTTGCAGATAACCGATAGTTCCAGTATTTGACCTCTATGTCTGGAACCTACAAAAATTTCATCTAAAAATACACAGAGTTTGTTTTTAAGTATTATCTGTATTATGTGATTTTGAAACCTGTGGTTTATATCTAAATTTGTTGTATGCCTGCCGTTTTAGATGGTGTTCAGATGAGAGAGTACAACACCATGTTTAACACACACCTTCGAAGGTGTGTGATGAACCAGGTGTTGCCGGTTGCTGCGGACACACTCGAATTCATGCTGACTCGGGGAATCCCACCGGAAACATCAGAACTTCAACACCTCATCCACAAACTAGGCAAACAGAACAGTTGGAGCCGTGCCAGGACTCTGTTCAAACGTGAGTCAGTCTGTGCTGATGTATTATTTTTTTTTCTTTTGATCTTGTGACAACTTGTATTTCTCACCTCGGCTTTATACACGAATACAACTTGATGCTGTTTTCATGCTGAAACAGTCTTCCTGCTGCCTGTTAGGTGCTCATTTTGCAGGTTATTACTCTGAGGTTGTGTGTGAGAAGGATTGCTTGTCCCTGCCCTGCTGTCTCTCAGAGATTGAGATGACTCTGGCATTTGAGATGTTCATTGCCTGCATCTGTACAAGCCTTCACAATTCCAGTAATGCTTCCCAACCACTGCTTATCACACTCAAACGGTAAGTGCTAAAACTATATGCTGTTCCTCACATCTTAACAAATCTCATGGTCCTGGTTGTCTGATGCCCCTTGCAATGGTTACTCTTGTTATTTTAGCTCCTGTTCGTTTCATTGTTTTGTGTTTAGTCTCAGGTTCCTACAAGAATTGTGGGATAAGAAAGCACGAAGAGAAAGAAGGTTTACAGTATCTTTATAATCATTCAGAAGAGATGATTGGCGTTTCTTCTCATTTGTTTTATGCAATTCAGATTGTAAATTGCATTCTGTTTTTAATCACTCCGCCGACGCCGGTCCCAAGACCGGGTGAAAAAGGAGGAGGGTTGGGCATCAGGCTAGCACCCTGATCCCGTAAAATCTATCTTGCTACGGAAACAACAAGCAACAAGCAAAAACCAGCGGTCTAAACAATACCGGCACGATGACCCTGTTTCTCCCTTGATGACGGTGCTGGAGCAAAGCCGAAAGGTCGTCCAGTGCCCGATGCAAAACGGGATACTCGACGCCAATACGATCACACGAATTGGAACCTGGAACGTGCGAACATTGTACCAGTGTGGGAGACTGGAGCAGCTTCTGCACGAATTCGACAATTACCGGCTTGACATTCTTGGTGTCAGCGAAATGAGGTGGACGGGTAATGGGAAAATGACAAGCGACGGGAAGATCGTCCTGTATTCGGGAGCCAAAGAACATCACGTGCACGGCGTCGGGATGGTCCTAAGCAAAACCGCGGCACAGGCACTCGTTGGATGGAAACCGATCAGTGATCGCATCCTTACCGACCGATTTCAGTGTCGCCATGCTAAAATTACTGTTATTCAAGTCTACGCGCCGACAAATGAGGCAGATGATGAAGAGAAGGACGCCTTCTACGACCAGCTGCAAGACACAATCATGCTTGTCCCCAACCATGACATAAAGATCCTCCTTGGCGACATGAATGCGCAACTCAGCAGCGACCGTCAGGGCTGGGAAAACGTGATCGGACCTCATGGATCGGCAGCAGTAATGAGTGATAATGGAGAGCGTCTCCTATCCCTGTGCAATCTTAACAACCTTTGCATCGGGAATACATATTTCATTCACAAACGGATTCACAAAAAGATGTGGCGGTCACCAGATGGCGCCACTCACAATGAAATCGACTATGTATGCATCCATCGACGGTGGTGCTCGGCTTTACGTGACGTACGGGTTTTTCGCGGCGCCGACGTCGGATCTGATCACCACTTGCTTGTGACCTCAATCCGACTAAAATTGAAAACAGTGGCCGGACACAACACCGTTCGGTCATTTGCCTCCAAGAAATTTGGAGCACTTCCACATTGAACTCGCTAACCGATTCCAGATTCTTGACAACTCGGCCAGCATCGAAGAACAATGGGCACAGATCAAGGATGCTGCCATCGAGACGGCAGAGAGAACGATTGGTCGACAGCGTGGAACGCAGCGAGAACGGTGGATTTAGGACCGGACATGGTCGTTGCTCGATGAAAGACGGGTCAAGAAACGTCAGCGCGATCAAGCAAAGACCAAAGAGGAGCGAAATGAAGCATCGCAGGCATACCGAGAACTTGACCGCAGGGTCAAGAGGAGTTGCCGAGCAGACAAGAAGGACTGGCTGGACCGGAAGGGCACTGAAGCACAAGTGGCTGCGGACCAGGGTGACAGCAGGACTCTGTTTCGTGTGGTCAGAAACCTCACTCGGGCCCGAAGCGGCTCCACTGGGCCGATAAGGGATACAACTGGCAGGATGCCAGTTAGCAAAGAAGAGCAGGACGCGCGTTGGGTGGAACATTTCAAAAACACCCTAAACCAGCCGGCTCCCGTAGCCACGCACGACTTTACAGTCTTTCCTCCTCCCTATGAGCTGGAAGTGGACATAAGCGACATCATGGATGCTGAGGTCGCTGCAGCGATTCGTCATCTGAAAAACAACAAAGCACCTGGTCTTGACCAAATCTCGGCAGAAATGCTGAAAGCGGGTGGTGATGAAGTTGTACGGGTGCTCACTACGCTGCTCAATGACTGCTGGCACATGGAACGTGTCCCAAATGACTGGAGACAGGGTGTCATCGTCAAATTACCTAAGAAAGGTAATCTCGCAAACTGTAACAATTGGAGAGGCATCACCCTTCTGGCTGTCTCAGGCAAGGTATTTTGTCTCGTCCTCCTCAAACGGGTACTGCGAGCAGTCGATCAGGCTCTACGGGATGAACAGGCCGGGTTTAGAAGCGGTCGGTCATGCACTGAACAAATCTTTGCTCTTCGAAACATCATTGAACAAAGCTCCGAATATCAGAAACCGCTCTTGGTCAACTTTATAGACTTTAAGAAGGCGTTTGACAACGTCCACCGGAAATCGCTTTGGAACATCGCACGGCTATATGGCATTCCACAGCAGTTTATCGCCATTTTCCAGAACTTATATCAGGATTCTAGCTGTTGCATCCGGACGGACACAGGTCATACTGCCTTTTTCACCATCGAGACCGGAGTCAGACAGGGCTGCATTCTTTCACCATTCTTTTTCCTCATGATGATGGACTTCGTCATGCGACGAGCACTAACACAACCAGCGTCTGGAATTCCGTGGACAGGCCAGGGACGCCTGACCGACCTGGAATTCGCCGACGATATTGTGCTATTGGCGCAGAATGGGAAAGTCTTACAGGAGATGACCACTAGCCTGGAGCACGAAGCAGCCAAAGTTGGGTTACGGATCAGCACTGACAAGACCAACGTCATGGCGGTCGGCCGGATGACGGCGGTGCGGATCACAGTGAGCAACCAGCTGATCGAAGAAGTCAAACAGTTCACCTACCTTGGCAGCATTGTGGCTGCGGATGGTGGGACTAACGCGGATGTCAATCGCAGAATCGGCAGAGCATTTGCAGTCTTCCAACAGCTACAGCCGATTTGGGCTTGGCGAACTATTCACATCCACAGCAAACTTCGCCTGTTTAATAGCATCATCATCCCAACCGCCATCTATGCATCTGAAACTTGGAAGAGCTCGAGGGCAGTCATCCACAAGCTGAATGTGTTTCAGCAACGATGCCTGAGAAGAATACTCGGTGTATCATACCGTGATCGTATTTCAAATGAAGAAGTTCTAAGAAGAACAAACTCCCGCAGCCTGGCAGAAATGGTCGTAGAGCGAAGAATGCGCTTTGCAGGACACATTCCATGGATGTCTGACCACCGCCACGCAAAGATCGCGCTGCGCTGGACACCGCCACGGGGGAAGAGAAGAGTAGGGCGGCCGCATAATACATGGCGACGAACATTCATGGAAGATCTACGAGCGCTCAATGTCAAGTGGGAAGATGTGGAAATCGACGCTGCCGACTGAGCCCGCTGGCGAATGCTTGTTGCCCGATGCGCCTCGCTGCGCGGACGGAACTAACTAACTTTTAATCACTAATATTAAGAGTAAAGAAAAAAGAAAAGAGACCGATAAAGGAAAGAAATTGACAATTCACTCTAAATGGAAAAAATACTAGAAGTAACCTGAATGTATGGTTGAATTGTTCAGTGCTTGTGTTTTGTTCAGGTTTATTCTATTAATAAATGGTCAGTATGAAGGTTTATCCATTTCTGGAGTTCCAGTGTAGTAAAATTGCTCTTGGTCAAAGCTAGGGTGAATAGAATAGCTGTGTTATGCTGCGTTGTTCAGGTTGAATTTTCAGGTTCTGAGAGATTGCTGAGGATTCACACAGTGGGAGAGAGTGGAAATTTGCATCACAGCAGTTGTGATAGCTTTTGGGGTTTTTATAATTTTTTTTTCTGAAGTGATTAACTGGTGTGCATATCCAAAGGGCATGGATATAGTTATTAGTATATTTAGTCTTACAATCCTTTATACTCAAATTGTTGACATTTGTCCTACCTCAAGTGGCACTCTAGTTGGATTTTTGTTTAGTTACTGTTGCCGTCATACAGCACTGTATTAGACTTCCATTCTACTCTGTGTTGCTTGATTGTGTAAGGTGCATTCATTTTGCTGGCACTTTAGCAAACTGCCTAAAGAAGCAAAAAAGAGATGTATAGATTTGAATGTTAAAAGCCATGGACCTCTTAATAATGAAATATAAAAGCGATGGAATTCATAGCATTGAAATATATTACTTAGAAAAAAACACTACATCTGTATTTATTTGTTTTGAATTTCCTGAAAGTAGTGTTATCGGTGTTCAGCGATTCACATTTTTAAAATGAACGTTTTCTAAAAATATGTGCATCTGTATTTAAATTCTGATTAACTAATCCAGTTTTAATGTTTAACCATCCCAATTAAGTTAGCAATATTTGCTTTGGGGAAAACATACACTGTATGACCCACGGTTTGTCATCACCTGATAATCATACCCAAATTTTAGCTTCCCTCAACTTTTGCCACAAAGTTGGAAGCATGCAATTGTATAGGATGTCTTTGTGTGCTGTTCCATTATAGTTCCCCTTCACTGGAACCAAGGGGCCTAGCCCAAACATGGTTCCAGCAAGATAGTGCCCCTGTACACAAAGTGTGGTCCATAAAGATATTGTTTATCAAGGTTGGAGTAGAACTCAACAACACTGAACAACTTTGAGATGAACTGGAAGGCTAACTGCATCCCAGGCCTTCACGCCTGACACCAGTGCCTGATCTCACTAATGCTCTTGTGGCTGAATGAACACAGCATTCTGAATAGTTTCTTATGACTCTGCCACTAGGTGGTAGAGGAGTTATGTTTTCAGGTTGTCCTTCTCTCAGTCTGAGATTCTCGATAGCTTGATATCTCAATAACGACTATTTGAATGGTTGTAGGGTATATAAGCAATAATCACTGAAACCAACAGATGAACTGATTTATATTTTGGAATTGATCCTAACAGGCATATACTGATGTCCATTATTTGTTAGAGGAACTACCATAAGAATTTCAGTGTGTAATTGTACATGTGTCAACCATGCCGATGACGAAGAAAACACTTTGACTAATAGAATTCAACTAATGCAAAATGCATATATTCAACTCTATCTCTCTATGACCTCTAAAGCACCTTGGCAATGTTCTGCAATTCAAAGGTATGGCACAGAATGATGATGATGATGATGATGATGATGATGATGATGATAAATAACTTTTATTTTATAGAGTGCCTTTAAATGCAGATTCTCAAAGTGCTGAACACAAAATAAGCAGTACACAGAAAAAATAAAAATTATTAAAAAATAAATAATAATAAAAGTAAACATCAGCAATCAAATGCCAGTTTTAAAACGTATGTCTTGAGTTGAGCTTTTAAAAATGCCAAAGGTCTGAGCTTCCATAAGTTCAAGAGGAA
This sequence comes from Ictalurus punctatus, assembly GCF_001660625.3. Taxonomy (NCBI): domain Eukaryota; kingdom Metazoa; phylum Chordata; class Actinopteri; order Siluriformes; family Ictaluridae; genus Ictalurus; species Ictalurus punctatus. The sequence goes on along the minus strand of NC_030417.2, from coordinate 17,102,006 downwards.
GAGAGTTCCAAAGGGAAAGAGCATAGACAGAGAAAGCCCTGTCTCCCACAGATTTTTAACGGGTTTATGGAACAGTTAGCAAATTACACTGTGAGGAGTGCAGTCTGCAATTCGGGGTATAAGGGGTTAACAAATAATGAGGGGCCAAGCCATGTAATGCTTTGTATGTCGGCATCATAATTTGAAAATTCGACACGGAACCTGACTGGGAGCCAGGAGTCAGTGCAAGGACTCCAAAACACGAGTAATATGATTGCATTTCCTGGTCCCAGTTAGGATCCTGGCGGCAGAGTTTTGTACATATTGAACTTTATTGATTGTGGATTTAGAAACTCCGGCTAAAAGGGTGTTACAGTAATCTAGTCGAGTGACAACAAATGAGTTAATCAGTTTTTCAGCTACAGAGAAGTTTAGCATAGAGCACAATCTTGCTTTATTATCTCAGTTGAAAAAAGGATGCTTTAACAGTGCTCTGAACAAAAAAATCAAATGTAAGGCTGGTATCAAAAATTTACTCCAAGGTTCCTAATTTTTACTTTGAGTCTCTAGAACAGAGCCATCAACAAACAGAGAAGCACTGATTTACTGGCAGTTTTCTGATGCAGTGTCTGTGTTTGTGTGTTTTAGGCGCACTGGGAATGAGGTGGCGATGGAGAGTTTGTATCTGGCAGCCGGAAGCCGCCTGCTTTCAGCAGCACTGATACCAAACCCCAAACTGAGCATTCGTTATACAGCTGTCAATCAGGAGCAGGAGCAGCTTTTTAAACTGGACCGAGGTTCTGCAGCGAAGTGGCTTTCACACAACCGCTGGGCTCAGGGGATGTGGCCAAGCTCTCAAACACACTCACACAAGCCAAAACTGCCTTTCAATAATTGTGATCCTGATGGTGTGAACATGTCAAGTCAACTCTGAAAGACCTTCCGCGGGAAACTGATTGTCATGACATACAGCTACTTCAAACTATTGTTCTTACAGACTGATCTGCAGTGAATTATTTAAAATGAAGTTCTTGAATATAGAAAAATAATTGGCTTGGTTAAAATGGACTGATTTGTGTGCTCAGGAATAAAGAGAGTTTTGGATGTGTTTTTTCACTGTGAGAGGATTTGGTTGACTTTTTTTCTTTTTTTTTTCTTGGCGTTTTAAATTTATTTTGCTATTGAATGTCTTCTTTCGTAATGTTAGTAATACAAAACCACTTAGCAAATGAGCCTCAACACTACAGTTTATGCTGTACAAGAAACTCAGCTTTTGGCACTTACTTTGCATATGCTTGGAATTAGATTGAGCTTTTGATGTTTTTTGTTGTTGTGTGCAGCAGTTTGTTTTATAGTTAACTATTCAAACAGAAAAATGCCCATTTTAGAAATGATGGATGAAAGGTTTGAGACATGTGTGAAGTCTGTCTTTTGTGCATTTTCAAAGATTGCAGTTTCAGTTTGTTCTGTTTTCAAATAGTTATAAATATTTGAAAATAAATAAGTGAAATAATTCATTCTTATGCATGTCAAAGACAATAAAAAGAAAGTTATTGACGTAAACAGTTTAGATTGGAGACATTTCAGCCAGTACTCGTGTTTTTACAAATGACATTGTAGGGAACATTCTACAGGTTGACCCTTGTAGCACACTGTAAAGTCATCCATCAGGTTCTTAAGCTTGAGGCACCTCATCTTGGGTAGAAAAATAGAGTTCTGTCACATGGTCACCACGCAACTATCTTGCAATCAGTGTATGTGCGATGAGCCTATTTCCATGGCATACAGTTCACTCAGCCCTTTGCTGACATGATTTATGGCCAAAACAAACAATAAAAAAATACTTTTATTTATATATATATATATATATATATATATATATATATATATATATATATATATATAGAGAGAGAGAGAGAGAGAGAGAGAGAGATAGATAGATAGATAGATAGATAGATTATATAGACTATATAGTTGAATGCTTCAAGATGTGACCGTGTCACAACACAGTGGAGAATGACTTGGATGGATGCACAAAAGGATGAGCGGATAGACAGACAACCAAAACAAAGATTTTTCAACACACCAGAGATAGATGGTTGTTATCTTGCACAAATAAGGTAATGGTTACAAAATATATGAACAGTTAAAAATACCATAAAGCACAATTAGGGTCATATCAAAAAGACCCATGAGCTCATTGTCTCCCACACAATGTGGATGATGGTGAAGAAGGGTAAAATAGCCCAAGGATCACAGTATTAGAATTGGGCAGGTGATCCTTGTGGTATATCAAGTTTCTAAAATCAACGGTTAAATGGCATGTAAAATAATCAAATAAATATCAATGCAACTGAATAGAGGCAAAAAGAAACAACATGATATAAAAAGCAGAAGTTGCGCGGTTTAGAGAACAGATGTATCCTGTTCCTGTGAGAGTCATTATTCAGCAACCAGGATGGGTCCTTTAAAAATGTAAAAAAAAAAAAAAATTGTGAAAAGTAGAACTATTAATTACTTATAATAACCTCAAGCATAGTTGCATATTACACAAAAAATTAAGTTAATTATTTCAATTTGATTCATACATACATTTATATATATATATATATATATATATATATATATATATATATATATATATATATATATATATATATATAAACACACACACAGTGGGTGAAATGAGTATTGAACACGTCAACATTTCTTTCAGTAAATATATTTACAATGAGGCTATTCATATTAACTTTTCACCAGACATCAGTATTAACTCAAGAATTCCACAAATATAAAGAATTCACAACATTAAAATCTGTAAATAAAATTATGTGTAATAAAGTGGAATGACAGGAAAAAAGTATAGAACATGTTAAGAAAAAGCAATTCTCCAAGGCAGGGAACCAGCTGAAAGTAGTTATGCCTCCTATCTGAGCAAATTAATATCAGCTGTGTTAGTAAATTAATGGTTAATACATATTTCCCCCCACTGTATATTTTATATGATCAGATTCAAACGAGTTTTTGTTTTTTATTAAATAAAATGAAAAGTCACTCTAGGAAAACATGTAATTTGTATTGATTTTAATAGTTGCATTAGTTTTAAAAGGTCTAAAATTTTGATATTCTGCTCAATCTGCAAAACACTATATTTAGCATTCTCTGCATGAACACCTTATAGGTGATTTAGATAGTTTTCAGCTATTTTATATGATAAGACTATAATGTAGCATAAACTGAGCATAACTATGCATGCAGTGCATAAATAATCATTTAAAGATAAAAAAGATAAAGATCATTTCCGTTTAAGTACTTTGAAATGCAAATTGCCTGGCGTAAAGTCCCTATTCACAGTTTCTAATCTTTTCTAACCCCAGCTGTGACTATCAGAGCCTGAAGCAGCACACAGACACACACCCCGAAACACACACATGTAAAAGATGTGCGCGCTCTCAAGCGTTAAAGTTTTCTGCTTTGTTAATCAAATTAGCTCCAGCTGTTCAAGTTCAAGCCACAATGAATTTATGATCAAATATTACTCACTAATATACATGAACGAGAATGAACAAGCTTTCCCTTATAGTATAAAATCTAATTTAAAAAAATAAAAAATAAAAATAACCCACACATCGTGTGTTTGCTGATAGATTAAGGAATGATTAAAAATGTAAATTGGTGTGTGTGTGTGTGTGTGTGTGTGTGTGTGTAACTTAATCTCTGTTCATATGGTACTTTTTCAATTTTTTGTTTAAATAGAAGTTTAGGTTCTCACTGTGGGGTGATGTATAGGGAAGGAATGTATAAGGTAAGCAGCATTTTTTTTAAATCACATGACAGTGGTGGAGATTACTATCTATTATCTTTTATTATGTAAAAGTTTGCTATGGTTATTATTTAGGTTTCATAGTTGTAAATCTAATTGAAGGCTCATTTGAAAATAAAGTTAAAAGAATGGGTTAACCTAAAACTCATAAGTATAAATAATAATTTAAAAGCTAAAAAGCAATAAGTGCTATTATCATGCACAGTGTTTCAAATCCACATCTGGATGAGTAGAAAGTTTGGGAATAAAACAAAAAACAAAACCCCCCTCTAATTTCTTGACTAAATTGCTTATTTGACCTGTTGTTCTTAAAGTTAATTCAAGATCAAGAAAGGGGACCATGGAAATGTTCACTCCCCAACTGCAGAAAGTTTGAGAAACTCTGGTTTAGGTGATAAACATGTGGTTCTTTCACACTGTTAAGTGTGAAGTTTAGGCAGCAAAACAGTGTAACATTACACTCTTATAATGTGAGAGGCAGGTGATGTGCAGGCTTACAAGTTCACTTAATAGTCTGTCACTTCTGGAACAGGAGAGGATTGTCTGCATGTTAATGACATTTTAGTTTTGATATTTTGTCAGACTAGCAGTTATAGACTATGATTGATAATCTCAGCCTATTCATAGCACATTATAATAATTTATCTTTCAGAATATCAGGAATCTTAAAAAAAAAAAAAAAGACATTAAATATCTTTCTGGTACATTAGAAACATGTAGTTGTAGAAACTGAAAGAATGCTCAGGGAGTCAGTTGTATATGAATGTGTATATTAATTTTATTTTATTCATTCATATATTACATTTTGATTAGAAAACTTGAGATGTTTCCATCATCTGGTGAAATAGTGAATAATTAATAATAAGAAGTATACTGGCATTGCTGTTAACAATAGATTAAAAAAAAACATTGATAATACAAATGTAATTAAAATTAATGAATAGTTTTGAATATATATCATTGATTTGAATAAGACTAAAAAAGAAAAACAGCTGTAAGAAAATAATCAAGTAACAAGTTATTTTTTACTCCTCTTTTTATTCACTTGCTTTTATCAACTTAAAAAATAATAATAAAAAAATTTTGTTTAAAAAAAATACAGCCATAAAGCATTACATAAGTCTTCATCTAAACTCTAAACGGTGCCCTAAACAGCTGATCAAGCAATCTTCACTTTGACCAGAGTCACTGAACATCCATAGAGGAGAGAGATGACGAAGAGTATGATGAAGGCACAGGCCATGTTCCAGGTTTCCTCAGCCTGATCCAGTGTGCTAGTTTCAGACGTGTTCTCATCAAAGTATATCGTCTCTTCAGTAAATTCTGTAAGAACAAAGGACATTTTTAGTTATTTTGTCACTGTACTTTAACCTAAAGAGAACCTAGAAGTACATATCTGCTTCATACTCCTACTTCAAAAAATCAAGTGAAAAGTTTACTTTCGTTCTCAGATAAACTAAAAGTATTTATACTGATACTGATTGGTTAGTAGCTGTTGAGTAATTTGAACTTTTGTCTGTTGTAGAATTAAACACCAAAGCTAACATTGCTAGCATTCTTCAACAGAACTGTACATGATACATGATAGATCCTAGGACTACAAGATTCTAGGAAAAAAGTCACCTTTTTTGGAGATGTCGCGAGTAACGATGCCAGTGATGTGCTTGACTTGGCAAGTGTAAGTGTCACCAGGTGCCCATTCAGAGGCCTGGACCTTCAGATGGCTTTTAATGCTGAATTTCCCATCAGGCCTTTTGGCAGAGCTCTTGGTGCTGTTGTCATGCTGTACACTCACACTATTTAGGAGCCAGGTGATGTTAATAGCTGAAGGGCTATAACCGTACACCAGACACACCAGTTTATTTTGACCCTGCAGCAGCTCCACAGAGGGAGCATTTTCAGTCACAGAGGCTGGATGATGAACCAGGAGGGAGGTGTGAAAAAAAAAAAAGATAGATTTCAAAAGGTTTAATGGGATAACTGGATATTAGTGTGTGTGTGTGTATATATATATATATATATATATATATATATATATATATATATATATATATATATATACACGCAAAAGAAACATCCTCTCACATTCAACTTTTATTTCCAACACATTTCTTAACATGTGTAAATATTTGTATTAACATAAAAATAATCAACAACTGAAACATAAACTGAACAAGTTTCCCCAGGAACAGAAATGGAATAATGAGTCCCTGAACAAAGTGGGGGGGTCAATATCAAAAGTAACCGTCAGTATCCAGCTGAGTACTACAGAGCATCTCATCCTCATGGACTGCACCAGATTTGTCAGTTCTCGCTGTGAGATGTTACCCCACTCTTCCACCAAGGCATTTCCAAGTTCTCCATCATGTTTGGGGGGGGGGGCATGGTTACATGTAATTTTCCATTGCAAGGACGATCAGCTGTCCTTCCTGTTTCCCTGTAGCACTGTCTTAGACGTCTTACATTACAGACATTGCAGTTTATTGCTCTGGACACATCTACAGTTTATTGCTCTGGCCACATCATGCCTCCCTACATCAGGCCTATGGCATGTTCACACAGGTGAGCAGGAACCCTAGGCATCTTTCTTCTGGTGTTTTTCAGAGTCAGTAAAAAGGTCTCTTTAGTGTCCTAAGTTATTGTAACTGTGACCTTAATTGCCCACCTCCTGTAAACTGTTAGTGTCTTAAGGACTGTTCTACAGGTGCATGTGCAATAATTGTTTATGATTCATTGAACAAGCATGAAAGTCATTGTTTAAACCCTTTCCAATAAAGATCTGTAAAGCTTATTTGGATTTTACACAATTATCTTTAAAATAGTCTCTTGCTTAGTATATACATGACACATATATATATATATATATATATATATATATATATATATATATATATATATATATATATATATATATATATATAAATCAAATATTAATATATGACATGTTACTGACCGTATACGTTGTTAATCGAGTTCCTGATTGGCTTTTCAGATGACTCGTGGCTGACCACACAGGAAAAAGTGCTGTTCTCTCTTTTTGATGCTGGTAATATCAGTACGCTGTGCATGGAATAATCACCCAACGCAGAGGCATTGCCGACTGGACTGTTGATGAACTTGGATGCATCCAGCTGTCTGCCATTCAGCTCCCAGTGCACAGAGATATCAGCAGGGCGGAAGCCGTCGACCAAGCAGAGAAGATTTGTGTTGCGAACTCCTGACAGATCGTCATCGCTAGGACTGAGAATTCGGACGGTGGGACTTTTGCGGTCTGAATAAATACAAATAATTTTAAAAAAGAGCTAATATCAACTTAGAATTGCAGTAGTTCTTTAAAACTTATTAATTAGCAATAAATTTGTATCTTAAATAACAGTTAAGATACAAATTTGAATCACTGAATTCTTCATTTTGACTGGTCAGATGTTCAGGTCGCAGGTTTATATTAATGTGCTCTTTCTAAAACGTGATAATTTCTAAAGTAACAGCTAATTCAAAGGGACTTATCTAATAATAAAGAATATAATAAGAAAAACTCTCAATCATTGGTATGGTCAAGGCTTCTCTAAGGAGACATTTATTTCACATTTATGGAAGGAGTCTCCAGTGTCAGTGCTTTGTAACAGTCAGAGGTAAAGCTGTTGCTTTAAGTTGAAGGATGGACATTGTGTTTCACAGCATTTTCGTCTTCTTATCTCCAAAAGGAAGTGAGAATATGACTGTTTATAGCTGTGTTTTGACTAACTTGTTTTGCAGACATTCCACAATATTGCATATAACTATGCTGTGATATAAGAGGTAAAAACACTTTGAGACATGCTGTTATAGGAAAAAAAATCAACTTCAGGGCAGTAACTGCATCACCTCGCCGATTATTATTATCTTGGCTGAAGGTGTGTGTGCAAATAATAAATGAATGCAATGTGACATGGACTAAAATCATATTTATGACTATTAATATTCATAAAAATAAAAACTTTTATTTATTTATTATTTTTTACAAAAGAATAAATATGGGTCTTAGAGATCGGTGTTTATGTGAGAACTTGCCTCTGGTTTTAGAGATGGTGTGCTCCATTTTTGTGGTGGAGCAGAGGTGTGTCACTTCACAGGAAACAGTTTTGTATGCATTCCACTTTGCAGCTGGAACCTTTAGAACACTTCGGACACTCTCTGTTCCATTGCTGTGGACTCTGAGAGGTTGTGTGGTCACACCCTGAGAGGTGTTGTTCTTTCCTATTTTCCAAACAATCGAGAAGTCATTGAGCCTGTGGCCCAATAGCAGACAGGTGACAGAGACATGATTTGCTCTCATGTCACTGATGGAGGGAGCCAACAGATAAACCTGTGCCTTCTGAGCAAAATCTGGAGTCACTGGAGATAAAGAAATGACATTAGTGTAGAGATGTACAGACACATACATACATGTAAGATTTGTATTTTTTGTATAAAGATCATGAACTTTTCTGATATTTAGGCTGTTATTAGAATACCTGCACAAATACTGGTGCTCTTCTCAACTGGTTTCAGAGTATCCTGATCACTGACTCGGCAGGTAAATGTAACTCTATTATTCCACTGTTGCTGTGAAACTGAAATCTCACTGGACACTTTCACACGTCCATCTGAATCCACTGTTACTTTACTGAGACCATTGAGAGCATTTACTACAGATTCAGGGAGCCACTTTATCTTTGGGTTAAGTCCAGTTGCAGCGCAAAGAAGTTTTTGTGTCGCTGATGCAGATTTATCCACACTGGAAATAACTAAAAGTTCCACTGAAGGGTCACCTGGAGAGGAGCATGAAATGTAAAGATTTCGTTTCTGGCTATGTAGATTTAAACCACCTTATTTTGTGTTTTTATGGCTGATCCAGGTCATCTCTTGACTTGACATTTCATAGCAAAAATGTATTTCCCCTCATGTGAAGGGAATAAAATAACCTTTCCTGTGTCATATTTACAGAAAGCAGGCATTTTACATCACATCACAGTGTCAAAATGTTGCAGCGAGATAGCTCTACAGCTCTAGAATAGAGGAATCAGGATCCCTATATTTTAAACTATAACCAATTGTATTTAAAAGGAAATATCATGGACAAATAACAACAACACTAATAACTGCATAAGCGAGGACTAAAAAAAACATTTCCATGTACATTTCAGGTTGAGACCAGTTACAGTATGAACTCGAGTGATGTGCTAATTGATGAAATTTGAGAGCCAGAATTCACACCCCATGCTGACTGTGCTTTCATTTCTGCCAGTGTTCCTTTTCCCCACTTCAGTTGTATTTTGACCTGTAAATATTGCCAGTATTCAGATGGTCTAGAGATTGAGATTGAAATGTTCCTTACCAAAAAGGTTTTCTATAGAATTGGACGTCCACTGTTTGGAACGGCTTTGCTGAATCTGACAGGTGAACCGTTGGTTTTTGTTTCTCTGTGTTGTGGAAACAGTGAAGCGTGCAGTCAGAGTGTCCACTCCTTTGGGCAGATCCACATACTGAGGTTCAAGGACCCTTCTTCCATTGGCCTGTAAGATGACCAAGAGCTCACCAGAGGGCAGATCTCTTGCAGCACACTCCAGTACTGCACTGTCTCCCTTCAGTATGTCTGCCAGATTCCTCCTGATCACCACTGTAGGAGTTTTCTGCACAGGTTCTGAGGAACATAAGGTAAAGTCTTATGAGTTAAAATGTTTCACTAAAGTGAAATATTTTAAAGTTACTTTTCCAACGTGGAACCTAATGTGTGCACACATGGCATTTAGGATCCTCCATGCATCTAAATGCTGTGTCTCTAATCATTGTTTAAATAACTAATATGTGTGGGGCAAACTGGAAAAACACATCTATCTATCTATCTATCTATCTATCTATCTATCTATCTATCTATCTGTACGCTGTATATAGTAGAAAATATTTGATCATGTGACTGATTTCCACAAATAGCAGTAAGTTGTAAACTGTGTTTTTTAAGTTGCCCCTAATGATATAATTAAAAATTATATACAGAACATACCTAGAATATTAATTGTCTTCTCTACTGTGTCAAAACATGGATGTTTAGCTGTGCATTTTATTGTCTGCCAGTTTTTCCATTCGTCTGTAGAGATAGTCAGGTTGCTAACAGTTCTCCCGTCTAGTGTCTTCAAGGTGACTCTGTTCGTTTTTTCCCTTCCATCTACAAACCACGACACTCTGCTATTGAGCACAGTTTCAACAACACAGGAAGCTGTTACTTCTGAATCTGTCAATACTGACATGAGACCAGGTTTCTCCAGACGTATCAGTGGCTTGACAGTTGAATGAGCTGCAACACACAAGAGATTGTTCTGTTACAGTTATTCACCTACATCTGTTTCATGGAGTTTAATGAAATTGTAAGATTATGAACTTTTTGGATAAATAGTCCTTTGTTAGAATACCTGCACAAACTCTGGTGCTCTTCTGGACATGTTTGGGATTATCCTGATCACTGACCTCACATACACAATCAATATTCCACTCCTGTTGTTGAACCAATATCTCACTGGATACTTTCACACGTCCATCTCCTTGCATCATCACTTCTGTAAGAGCATTTGGCACAGATTTATGGAGCCACTTAATTTGTGGGTTGAATCCAGTTCCAGAACAAATAAGTTTTTGTGTAATTGATCCAGAGTTATCAGTGTTGGAAACAGCTGAAAGTTCCACTGAAGGGTCACCTGGAAAGAAGCACAAATATTATAGCATGAAATCTAAGAAAATGAATTCTGGCTAAACAAATTTAAACAACCTCATGGCAAGACATTACTGGTAGAAAATATGAATTGTGGTCACATTAGTCATTTTTATATTTAGATTTTTGTGAAAAAAAGCATAATTAACATGGCTTCTCTTTAACTCTAGTAATAAATATATGAAAAGTCAACAAAAAAAATGTTTGTCATTTTTTTGTCCACTCATGAACACCACATTATCTGAAACTTTGCAACTTTGCGGAAGGCTTATGCTCCGCCTACTTCACAATTATGTCATGTCATACATCCCTGAAAAGCTTGTTTCTTTGTGTGTGTATATGTCTGTGTGAATTTATGTGTCATCATGATGTACTATACATTTCCCTTTTTTTTTTTTTTTATAAACCCCACTTTCTATAGTGGAAACCTAATTAACCATTCTATTTTTATTTTTTATTATTTTTTCCACTAAAAATCAGGTTCATATAAACTAAAAATACAGGTTTCTAAATGGTGTTCATGAAATTTAACCCCTTCACGACTATCTTTAATTATGATTAATTTACAGATGTATTTCCTAAAATCACAGTGTCAAAATGTTGCAGCGAGATAGCTCTACAGCTCTAGAATAGAGGAATCAGGATCCCTATATTTTAAACTATAACCAATTGTATTTAAAAGGAAATATCATGGACAAATAACAACAACACTAATAACTGCATACGTGAGGAATAAAAAAAACATTCCCATGTACATTCCAGATTGAGACCAGTTACAGTATGAACTCGAGTGATGTGCTAATTGATGAAATTTGAGAGCCAGAATTCACACCCCATGCTGACTGTGCTTTCATTTCTGCCAGTGTTCCTTTTCCCCACTTCAGTTGTATTTTGACCTGTAAATATTGCCAGTATTCAGATGGTCTAGAGATTGAGATTGAAATGTTCCTTACCAAAAAGGTTTTCTATAGAATTGGACGTCCACTGTTTGGAACGGCTTTGCTGAATCTGACAGGTGAACTGTTGGTTTTTGTTTCTCTGTGTTGTGGAAACAGTGAAGCGTGCAGTCAGAGTGTCCACTCCTTTGGGCAGATCCACATACTGAGGTTCAAAGACCCTTATTCCATTGGCCTGTAAGATGACCGAGAGCTCACCAGAGGGCAGATCTCTTGCAGCACACTCCAGTACTGCACTGTCTCCCTTCAGTATGTCTGCCAGATTCCTCCTGATCACCACTGTAGGAGTTTTCTGCACAGGTTCTGAGGAACATAAGGTAAAGTCTTATAAGTTAAAATGTTTCACTAAAGTGAAATATTTTAAAGTTACTTTTCCAACGTGGAACCTAATGTGTGCACACATGGCATTTAGGATCCCCCATGCATCTAAATGCTGTGTCTCTAATCACTGTTTAAATAACTAATATATGTGGGGCAAACTGGAAAAACACATCTATCTATCTATCTATCTATCTATCTATCTATCTATCTATCTATCTATCTATCTATCTATCTATCTACATGCTGTATATAGTAGAAAATATTTGATCATGTGACTGATTTCCACAAATAGCAGTAAGTTGTAAACTGTGTTTTTTAAGTTGCCCCTAATTATATAATTTTAAATTATATACAGAACATACCTAGAATATTAATTGTCTTCTCTACTGTGCCAAAACATAGATGTGCAGCGGTGCATTTTATTGTCTGCCAGTTTTTCCAATCGTTTGTCGAGATAGTCAGGTTGCTAACAGTTCTCCCGTCCAGTGTCTTCAAGGTGACTCTGTCTGTTTTTTCCTTTCCATCTACAAACCATGACACTTTGGTATTGTGCACAGTTTCAACAACACAGGAAGCTGTTACTTCTGAATCTGTCAATACTGACATGAGACCAGGTTTCTCCAGACGTATCAGTGGCTTGACAGTTGAATGAGCTGCAACACACAAGAGATTGTTCTGTTACAGTTATTCACCTACATCTGTTTCATGGAGTTTAATGAAATTGTAAGATTATGAACTTTTTGGATAAATAGTCCTTTGTTAGAATACCTGCACAAACTCTGGTGCTCTTCTGGACATGTTTGGGATTATCCTGATCACTGACCTCACATACACAATCAATATTCCACTCCTGTTGTTGAACCAATATCTCACTGGATACTTTCACACGTCCATCTCCTTGCATCATCACTTCTGTAAGAGCATTTGGCACAGATTTATGGAGCCACTTAATTTGTGGGTTGAATCCAGTTCCAGAACAAATAAGTTTTTGTGTAATTGATCCAGAGTTATCAGTGTTGGAAACAGCTGAAAGTTCCACTGAAGGGTCACCTGGAAAGAAGCACAAATATTATAGCATGAAATCTAAGAAAATGAATTCTGGCTAAACAAATTTAAACAACCTCATGGCAAGACATTACTGGTAGAAAATATGAATTGTGGTCACATTAGTCATTTTTATATTTAGATTTTTGTGAAAAAAAGCATAATTAACATGGCTTCTCTTTAACTCTAGTAATAAATATATGAAAAGTCAACAAAAAAAATGTTTGTCATTTTTTTGTCCACTCATGAACACCACATTATCTGAAACGTTGCAACTTTGCGGAAGGCTTATGCTCCGCCTACTTCACAATTATGTCATGTCATACATCCCTGAAAAGCTTGTTTCTTTGTGTGTGTATATGTCTGTGTGAATTTATGTGTCATCATGATGTACTATACATTTCCCTTTTTTTTTTTTTTTTTATAAACCCCACTTTCTATAGTGGAAACCTAATTAACCATTCTATTTTTATTTTTTATTATTTTTTCCACTAAAAATCAGGTTCATATAAACTAAAAATACAGGTTTCTAAATGGTGTTCATGAAATTTAACCCTTTCACGACTATCTTTAATTATGATTAATTTACAGATGTATTTCCTAAAATCACAGTGTCAAAATGTTGCAGCGAGATAGCTCTACAGCTCTAGAATAGAGGAATCAGGATCCCTATATTTTAAACTATAACCAATTGTATTTAAAAGGAAATATCATGGACAAATAACAACAACACTAATAACTGCATACGTGAGGAATAAAAAAAACATTCCCATGTACATTCCAGATTGAGACCAGTTACAGTATGAACTCGAGTGATGTGCTAATTGATGAAATTTGAGAGCCAGAATTCACACCCCATGCTGACTGTGCTTTCATTTCTGCCAGTGTTCCTTTTCCCCACTTCAGTTGTATTTTGACCTGTAAATATTGCCAGTATTCAGATGGTCTAGAGATTGAGATTGAAATGTTCCTTACCAAAAAGGTTTTCTATAGAATTGGACGTCCACTGTTTGGAACGGCTTTGCTGAATCTGACAGGTGAACCGTTGGTTTTTGTTTCTCTGTGTTGTGGAAACAGTGAAGCGTGCAGTCAGAGTGTCCACTCCTTTGGGCAGATCCACATACTGAGGTTCAAAGACCCTTATTCCATTGGCCTGTAAGATGACCGAGAGCTCACCAGAGGGCAGATCTCTTGCAGCACACTCCAGTACTGCACTGTCTCCCTTCAGTATGTCTGCCAGATTCCTCCTGATCACCACTGTAGGAGTTTTCTGCACAGGTTCTGAGGAACATAAGGTAAAGTCTTATAAGTTAAAATGTTTCACTAAAGTGAAATATTTTAAAGTTACTTTTCCAACGTGGAACCTAATGTGTGCACACATGGCATTTAGGATCCCCCATGCATCTAAATGCTGTGTCTCTAATCACTGTTTAAATAACTAATATATGTGGGGCAAACTGGAAAAACACATCTATCTATCTATCTATCTATCTATCTATCTATCTATCTATCTATCTATCTATCTATCTATCTATCTATCTACATGCTGTATATAGTAGAAAATATTTGATCATGTGACTGATTTCCACAAATAGCAGTAAGTTGTAAACTGTGTTTTTTAAGTTGCCCCTAATTATATAATTTTAAATTATATACAGAACATACCTAGAATATTAATTGTCTTCTCTACTGTGCCAAAACATAGATGTGCAGCGGTGCATTTTATTGTCTGCCAGTTTTTCCAATCGTTTGTCGAGATAGTCAGGTTGCTAACAGTTCTCCCGTCCAGTGTCTTCAAGGTGACTCTGTCTGTTTTTTCCTTTCCATCTACAAACCATGACACTTTGGTATTGTGCACAGTTTCAACAACACAGGAAGCTGTTACTTCTGAATCTGTCAATACTGACATGAGACCAGGTTTCTCCAGACGTATCAGTGGTTTGGATGTTGGTTCAGCTGCAATATGTAAGAGATTGTTCACTTACAGTTAGACATCATGGAAGATTTTTATTTTGCAGTGTTTTTCTGTGGAACTGACCTTTGCACTTGCTCCATGTTTGACTGAAGATCTTGGAGATGTGTGTGGCTTTACAGGTGAACTCTGTGCCTTCATTCCATTGCTCTGCATTAATGCTGAGTTGGCTCAGTGCACCAAACGTCTTTTCTCCATTGTTGAGACTTTCGAATATCTTCATGGTTGTCTTCTTTGTGTGCAACGTATTACCCTTGTACCACTCAACACTTATTTTTTTCGGAGAAAAACCATCCAACCAACAAAGCAGATTAACGTTGTTGTCCATTGTATTGGTGCTCATGGTGATGTTGGGCTCAGTCACACGCTGAGCTATAAACAGTAAGATAAAAAACAATTCAAGTACATGGCATATATATTTAGTGCTTAATAGAACTTCCTTAAAATTTGAATGTTTTACTTAAAATTTTGAAGTGTATTAAGATACTGGCACAACACTTTGGTAAGGAACACTAAAACTGTTATATTGTTGTACTATAAACATTATATTGATTATGATGATGATGATGATGATGATGATGATGATGATGATTATGATGATGATGAAGTCCTCAAAGAAATATGAATACATGTCATATTTCAGAAGGAACTTTGTTTCAAACATTCCTGCCACAAATCAGAGAAGACGGCACTACTATATGTATCGATAAATAATCGAAAGCTATATTTAATAATTTTTTCAGAAAAGTGCATTGTGACAATCAGGTCATAAGTTGAACACCTAAGACAAGAGAGAAAATCATACATTGAACACAACGTGACACTGCCTTTTTGGTGAGTGAATATAAGCAAATTTACTGGCCAATTATGTTTGACCATTTCAATAATCCAACACTGGAATAGAACTAAAAATAAATACTTGCTTATATTTTTGTTCTTGAAAATTTGCAACATCCTTTCTCTTAATTTTCTGTCTCCAAAGCTGCAGCAAAGCCGAACAATTTCATTATCAGAGTTAAAAGTTAAACCAGTGTTTATTTGTTCTGCATAACTGATAGTAATAAATCTAATCTACAGAGCAAGCTAAATTAATTTCTTAGATTGTACTAGCCAAGCCTGCTTAAAGAACAGCTAGTTTTTTTTTGTTTTGTTTGTTTGTTTGTTTGTTTGTGTGTGTGTGTGTGTGTGTGTGTGTGTGTGTGTGTGTGTGTGTGTGTGTGTGTGCACGCATGTTTTGTTTCACAGTTTTTTGTGTTTTGCGGTGTGGCTAGAGGAAGGAGTGCAGGACAGGCTTCAGTGAGCACAGCAAACAGCGGATGGGAGCGTTAGGCAACAAGCAGGCCAGAGATAAACGGCAAAATCTTCCAAAAGAAGAAGTGAAAATCATCTGCATCTCTGAGATGGAGTGAAACACACCTGCACAGGAAGAAGTGCTACATTTACATCCATTATTAGACTATTTACATGCAGTGTTTTGCCTGTTATGTAAAGAGTGCTTTTTGCTTTTTGCTCAGTGACATGATAAAGCCTTTGTAATAATGCAGAAATAAATATATATTAGCTAAAAAGATCAATAAATAATATAACTCAATAGTTTTACTATGTTTCAACAGCAAACTGAGAGAAACACTACTGTCATCGAAACGTCTTAATAATTTTAATAAAAACTAATAAAATATAGAAATGTAATATAAGCTAATAAAATAAACACTATACTTTAAGGCTGACTATAATTCAAATAAAGATACAGAAAACAATTAGACTTTTAATTGCATATTTTTGTCAAATATTTATTTGAGATTTGAGTAAATGCATGAAAAAAATGTCCAACATTTAAATGTCCAAAAGTATTTACAGCTTTAAAATACCTAGTAGAGAATAACAGAAAGTATAACTCAGAACAGTATAATGAAGAAACAGAGAACAGACCAAACTTATTTCCATTTGTAGTTTCTGTACTCATTTCACCTGAAATCACAATTTAAAACTGATTAGATCAAAAAACGTAGCCATTTATCATGTGGTACAGCAATATATTCTCTTTGTTACTCACATAATGAAATAATATATGAAAGTATACTGTATATTCATATATATATATATATATATATATATATATATATATATATATATATATATATATATATATATATATATATATATATATATATATATATTGGTATATAAGTATCTCTCTTTTTTATGGTGAATTCAAATATATTGGGACAGTTTTTGAATTTACACATTGTCAGAGTTTTCCTGCCATTAAATAAACAAAATACAAAACACACAATACATTTCTGACAATTTCAAGGTGTTGATTATTTGCATGTGTAAGAAATATGTCTATCATATTCTAAAAAGGCTTAAAACTGTTTTTTTCTTTATAATTTTTTCATTAGACATTTATTTTGATCCTTAATGACATTAAAACTGTTATTTATTTGTAGTATACTTATGGTAGGCTAGATGATGTTTTTAATAACATATTACAGTCATATGTAAAAGTAAATATACTGCATGGAATTTTATTTATTTATTTATTTTTGACATATTTGGAGAAGCAAACATTTGATCCTCTTTGAAACAGTGCTTATTAATAAGGTTGATACACTCTATCAAATGACACATTGAATTGACATTTTGTATTAATTCTCACAATTTAAATGTAAAAGTAAATACCCCTTTACATTTATCACACCTTCCGATACATAAAATTAGAATCAGGTGTTCAAGATTGGGTGCCAGTGATTAGAACATGCTTAGGGAATGCAGGTGGAACCTGTCTCATTTATACCCCTCTCATATCTGGTCTTCCCTTTGTGAATGAGGTGTGTGGTGTAAAAGTAAGTAAAAAATATGTCTCCAAGAACCCCAAAGTTTCATCACAGAATCTGCTAGTAAGGCTTGCAACTGTTGGTGTCAAAGTGCATGCTTCTACAATCAGAAAGAGATTGCACAAAGTTGACCTGCATGTGAGTGTGCCAGGAAAAAGCCTTTGCAAAACTATTTGCAACAGTTTGCCAATGAGCATATAGGTAAAGTCCAAGACTTTTGAAACAATGTGTTCTGGACAGACGAATCAAATATAGAGTTGTTTGGCAATAGTAACAGCAGACATATTTGGTGCTGACCAAAGAGAGCTTTTCAGGAGAAGCACCTCATACCAACTGTGTGGTGGAAATGTTATGGGGTGGGGTTGCTTTGCTGCCTCAGGGACTGGACAGCTTGCATTTATTGATTCAACTATGAATTCTGTATCATATCAAAAGGTGCTTGAAGATAATGTGTGGCCATCTGTCCGAAAGTTGAAGTTGAACCAAAAGTGGACCTTTCAACAGGATAATGATCCTAAGCACACTAGGAAATCCACCAAGGAATGACTCAAAAAGAGGAAATGAAGGGTAATGGAATGACCTAGTCAAAGCCTGGATTTGAATGCCATTGAAATGGAGAGATTTTAAATGGACAGTACTTGCAAGAAATCTGTTCAGAATATTCAAATTCAGATTTTTATAGTTTATTCAGATTTCTGTTAAATAAATGATTGAAAAAGCTATGTTTCCTTGTGGTTTTGTTCAAGTATATCAACTTTATTAATAGGCACTGTTTCAAAGATGATCAAATGTTTGCTTGTTCAAATATGTAAAAAACAAAAAAATCAAAGAAAATGAGCCAATGATTTCAATTGGATGTACATTTTTTTTTTCACGTTTGTATGTAAAGACAACTCAGTAAGTAAAAGTTAGCTAATTTCAACTATATACTGTTTTTTTGTATTACTCTAACAGGGTTGAGAAAATCTTCAGGACTTGACAATTATATAACGGACAATTTTATATCTTTTCTATTCATAAGAAGTTAAAGTCACAGTAGAAAAGCATGACAAAAGGTTAATTATTAACTACTAAAACATGATATGGCATTCTGTTGTGTTAGGGGTGTACTCACTTTTGTGAGATATATATATATATATATATATATATATATATATATATATATATATATATATATATATATATATATAAAAAACCAAAAACCTCTCTAATTGAAGTACAGCTAGAATTATTGTCATAGCTACTGTTATAGAAAATGAATCAACCCCTTTTGACCAATTGGATTTGACAAATTAATTCGATTTTATGATTTATTTCTTACAGTAACAATGTGACATTATTAAAAAAAAATAAAAAATCTCAAGATTAGTCTGTGAGAGTATATAACCAAGTAAAAAAATCTGCATAATACTTTTTTTGTTTGTTTGTCTCAGTATACCTGAATTCACCCTGCTTATATTTATTGGATCAGGTCTTACCTTGAAAACAGTCACTCCAATGCTGTAGAAGAGGGTGATGAGGAAGAGAAATACAAATGTTAAGGCAGTGTTTGCCATGTTATCATCATCCATCTCCATCTCATAGTGGAAGATCTCTGTCGACCATATGCAAACTGTTGGCATACACACACATTCATTTAAGGGCATTTATATATGATGAGATTAGGAACAGAAAGTACACATGTAGCAGTTTACACACTAAATATAAACAATGTACACAGCAACTTACACACTATACACAGTATGAAGAATTAAAAGTGGACTCTATGTACTAAATATGAAGCATGTAATCTTCCCTTGCCAGTCTCATGCGACTTGTTTCACAGCATTACATAAGGTTTGGCTCTCATTAAATAAAAATGTGTACATTTAAAATAGCCAAAATTGGCACTTTTAATTTAGTATTTTGTCACTCTTATTTAATTTCACACCACAGTGCTGTTGAATTCTCTACTCCGCTTGGTAAGAAGTTGTTGATTTTTTAAATAATATCAGCTCTGACAGTAGTTCTGACTACAAGGTGCTTGTTTTAATGTTATTATTTCTATATTTCTGTAAAATGCACCTAAACAGATTAAAAAATGTTTGTACTGTACATGCTGATACAGTCCTGTTTTCTGTACAGAGACATTTATTTAATATTTATGGAAGATGTCTTTAGTGTGTAAGCTGTAATTTTAAGGTTTCTGACATAAGAATATCTTTAGAATGTTCAGCTTTGCACTTTCTCACTAATGTGAAAAGTCACACTTTTGTAACTGTGCTTCACATCAGTCTGCATCACACCATCACATCATTGATTATTCTATTATCTAATCTATTATTCTTTATCTATCTTATCTATAGCTATTATGTATATCTGCTGTATAAAAGCACTTTCTAAAGTGTTTTATTTCTTATGCATCAATGCATTTTTTTTTTTTTTAATATTGCAACCAAAACCATTATGGCTAATATAATGGCAAATATCTGCGTTTTATTTCTTGAATAGGTTTCTTAGGTGTGATTATTTTCTTTAATCCATGGATTTATAGTCTTAATAATTTATCTCACGATTGGGAAGAAAATTAGTGTTTAAGTGGTGCCTTATCAAAGTGGTGTAACTTCAAAATCAGCAAAAGGTTCTAAAAACAAAAAATGCCATGACAGGTTGCTTGTATTTATCTAAAATTCAGAATGCGTATCATTATATTATGTCAATATTTCAGTGCATTTTTAATATGAAAGCTATGCATGTAGCTTTGCTAAGTTACACATGAAACCAGTGACCCCCAACCCTTCAAGGAAAATGGTGGAAAAAGTTCTCCACATGAAAGAGAGAGGCCGGATGTCTTGGCTTGTTGCAGATAAAACAGTAATTGAGGATATATTTACTACGTCACTGAACACAGAACAAAAAAAGCTTGACAAAAATATTACAACAATGCAAACACACACACACACACACACACACACACACACACACACACACACACACACACACACACACACACAGTTGACATTGTGGGGGAAAGCTTTGGAGCATTCTCTATTATATTTAACAGAATGAATAGTTTATTAATGGATTTCTCTTTAAATTTTATTAAACTATTTGAAGAGATATTTGAAAGCTCTTTAAAGCCCATATAAATGATTTGCTTAAAGGCTGATGTGTTGAGAATATGATGAAGGAGGGCATTAAAACAGCTGTAAGTAAAATGTCTTAACTTAAAGCCAGTCCAGGCATGGCATTAATTTATGCAACCCATATTTAGGATATGGTCCAATAATGATGTCTAAAGTCAGTGTAATATAATATTACCGTACTGCACAGGGTACATGCTGAAGGATTTTTTTATTGTCATTGTTTCAGTGTATTATTGCATTAGACATGTTCCAAAAACCAAGGACATACAAGCATCAGACAGACATCAAGACAATGACATTGCATTAATAAAAAAAAAAGACATAAAAGATGAGGCAAAAATTAAAATAAATCAAGCATTAATAGCAGACAACACAAATTCTAATACGTAGAGCAAGAGCAAGATTGGGGATTGGTCAGGGTGAGATTCACTAAGGTGGGCGTTTTTGAATCTTTAGCGATGGATCTGGATATGTGGCGCACACAGTCCTTGATGGACTCATGATAAACCAGGCAGCTGAACACACTGCCACTGTTCCAGTCTGCAGTTTTGATAATCAGCTGGCTGTACACTGAAAAGAGGTTGTTTCTGTCGATAACTGCAGTGGTGTTCTGCTCATAGCCGACCACTTCTTCCACTTGTTTATCGTTAACAAGCCAAGACACAGCCACCTCCTTAGGGTAGAAGTCTTTAACATAGCAAGTCAGGGTCACTGATTCACCAGAGCTCTCTGGTGGAGCGAGCAAGTAAACCTTGGGGAATTCCGGATTGCCTATAAACATGAAATCACAATTAAGTCAAAATATGTTCTGTTTCCTTCTCTTGCATTGTTTCCGTATGTTGGGGAACACTGGTCATATGTAAACGAAACAAAAATAATTAGCATATAATTTCAATATAATTAGATAGCTTTAAAAATGTGATTTTCTGCTTCTTAAAAATCCTCATAGCTTTTTCATACAAATTAAGAGCAAGAATATGTATAAGTAGTAAAAGCATTTCCTACCATTTTCTCTTTTGAAGGTTACTTTTTCATACTGTTGAGTGAATGCTTCATGTTCCACCTCACAGATGAATTCGGTGCCATTGATCCACTCTTCGAAACCGATGTGGGTTTGGAGTGAAACCGTCGTTTTCGAAGATAGATTTGATAGAGAAGAGATCTCTCTATTTCCAATAAGCCATTTAATGCTCTTGAAACCCGTGTCTCCCTCGGCCCTGCACTCGAGCTGGCCGGCTCTTTTGATCAGAATGTCCTCGGTGGAAGGTCCAGTTATTTTCACCTGTGGCTGTTTTGTGTCACCTGGTGCTGTAAAGAAGTTGTAGAAATACATTTTTTAAAGAAGCAAAGGAGTATTTGAAAAAACAAATAAACAAAAACAAAAAAACACAGGGAATGTATAATCTGAAAATGTGCCATAAAATCTAGAGTTTTAGTGCACATTACATTATAAATAAACATATAACTGATACATAATTGACATTTTTATTCAAACTAGAATGCAAATCATTACTTTAAAGCAAATTTACATTTACAGCATTTAGCAAGTGTGTTGTAGTTTTTCATCAAAAACAGATCC